>NC_057801.1:723228061-723469996 GCF_018294505.1 Triticum aestivum
CGCTGCGGCGGCGGGGCGGACAACGTCCGGCGCGGGCGGACACGTCCGGCCCGGCGCGGGGAAGATGGATCTCTTTTTTTTAGGGTTTTGAACGGGGGAAGAGGAGATCCGAATGGAGGGGGTATAAATAGGCATAAGTGGAGCTAGGAGAGTCCAAATGAGGTGCGGTTTTCGCCCACGCGATCATGATCAAACGCTCTAGGACATGGAGCAGAGTTTGGTGGGTTTTGGGCCAAATTTGGGGGGTGTTGGGCTGCAACACACACGAGGCCTTTTCGTCCCTCGGTTAACCGTTGGAGTATCAAACGAAGTCCAAATGATACGAAACTTGACAGGCGGTCTACCGGTAGTAAACCAAGGCCGCATGACAAGTCTCAGTCCAGTCCGGAAATGTTTGAACCCCACACATGGAAGAAAGCTGGAAATGGCCACCGGAGGAGAACGAAGCGCCGGAATGCAAAACGGACAACGGAGAAAATGCTCAAATGCATGAGATGAACATGTATGCAAATGTGATGCACGAGATGACATGATAAGAGATGCACGAAAAAGAAAACAACACACAGAGACAAAGACCCGAACCCGAGAAATAAATATAACTTAGCGCCGGAGACGGCAAGAGTTGGATACAAATATAGAAATTATATCTGGGGCGTTACATACGCGATCCGTCGGTAGGAGCCTATCCCGCATCTCTTGCATCTTTATTAAAAAATAAGATCAATATGAATATATTAGTTGTGTGTATATATATTAGAACATGATAAAAAAATTGTGAATAGTGTTCTGGCGAACGTACGCAAAGTTGTCTATCAGTTTTGGTCCTTTCGGACGTTATCTTGCGAATGTTCTCGCAAACGTAGTATGCACATAAATTATTCCCATGCATCTGCTTCAGGGCCTTTACGAGAATAGAATCCAACCAGATAATAATTAATCAAGCATGATAATGGTATTGAAATTAGAATTAAAGAGATGCATAGACGCAACTAGCTAGTACTACTTAATTAATTACCCTGGGTCGCACCCAATTTAGTTGTTGTTTTCATGCGCCTTCAACCTGTTTGATGAACTTTTGCCAAGCCATACCTGCCGGCAAAGAAAATGAATAAAGGAGTTATTAATTAGTTGATATCAGGAAATGAACTAAAGAGGCCGACATAGTGCGATAATGATTGAAATTACCTATCGACCATCCCCCTCACGATTGCGTAGTCATTAACGTCTTTAAGTAGTGAGTTCGGTACTTGAAATTTTCCCTCGTCAACTTCAATGATTAGCAGGATCGAGCGGAAACTGCATGCGCACACGTTTATATAATTAAGCGGGGATGTGCATAACTCATCAAATACACTACTTATCAACATCTAGTAAGAAAAACAGAATTTGTAGTACAAGACAGTGTCACTCACCCAAAGTTGTAAGGAAATAGTATTTCTGGTTGGTTATTTAGTCGCTTCAAAAACTCTAGCAAGCTTCTCTCGGTGTCTCTTCTCGACCATTCTTGTGACCATGTCTCTTGATTAATGGTATTTGGGTCAATGAACCCAATGCCATAGCGTCCACCTCATTTCATTTCATACATCTTCATTCTGCATAATACCACATAAAAGAAAATAGTAAGGATAACTACAGGTAATGAACGAGCACAACTAGCTAGAGACTTAAATTGCAGAAAGAAATCACTTACAAACAATAGCAACTGACGATTGATTTGTCGAGCGTGTCTTGATTGAATAACTGAAACATTTCTTGAAACTCAACCCAAAAATCTTTTGCATGGAAGTAATGCTCTTCCTTGACTTTCACCATGAGGGACTCTTGCCCGTTCTTTACTTCTCTTGGGCACCACTCATGCAATTGATACATTCTCGTTGATAGAAGCCGGACCTCCTCAGGCTTCACCAGAGGTTGCCCGTGGACAAATTTCCATCTTAATTCCTCCTATGTAAACGTTTGGAAATCCTCGACGCCTAGGAGTTGTTCAACAATGACACCGACCTCTTTAGCCTGCCTTCTATGATCGTCGGTTATTACCAGCTGATCGGCGGTACTCTCATGTGGTTGTACAATGAGCGGGGGGATTGATTGCACTGCCTATTCTCCCAGCTGGGGAACAGTTTTCCTGCTTTTTTGACAACTGCTTGGCTTGAGCTCGAGCTCGACTCCTTCTGTTTTTTGTGCATGATATGACTTCTTGATAGAGCGCTCATAGTCCGAGTCCCTAAGCTTCACTGCCGGTGGTTGAGCATTATCAATAAAGTGTTGTATGACTTTCTCAGGTACTTTCTCCTTTGGCGGCGGTGGGGGGGGGAGGGGTCGATGTCGTGGTTCTAAGTCTGATAGTAGAATGGGGGGTAGGTATGGAGAGGCAAGATCCTAGCTATGGAGTAGTTGTACACACGAGTGTTAGCGAGTTCAGGCCCTTCTCGGAGGAAGTAACAGCCCTACATCTCGGAGCCCGGAGGCGGTCGACTGGTTTCTGTGTATATGAGTTACAGGGGTGCGAACCCTTTACACTGAGGAGGGGGTGGCTTATATAGAGTCCGCCAGACCCCTCCGGCCCTCAGTTATGCAGGGTTTAAAGTACATTAAGATAGGGGGTTACTGGTAACGCCCTCGTAAAGTGCCATGAAGACTATTAAAGCTACTTAATGACAGACCGTTGCGTGCTGAGTGGCTTTAGGTCTCCTGGCCGTCGAGTGGTTGGCTTCATGGTCGAGTGGCTATCTTCATTGTCGAGTGAAGTCCCTCTTGGTCGACTGGAAGGTAGCTTCTTCTAAGGATGTCCTTGGGTAGGGTATCCCAGATAGGTCCATGACCCTACCCTAGGTACATAACCTCATCATTAGCCCCCGAATGGATCGAGGTTCGAGTGAGGAAGGAGTTGATGATTTTCTCCAACCTATTTCCCGTGCTTTGATCATGTCGTATCCTGGATCAGCGATTCTTCTTTTCGGCGTTGGCATCAACTTTTCTTTCAGTCGCCTTGATCCATTCCTTTCTTCTTCCGAGTGGGCTTTTGAACTTTAGTGAACTTCCGAGCGACGGATCGTAGGAAAGATATCGTCTGACAGATTGATCTGCCGTTAGCGGATTTTGTGGGATCCAAATTTTGGGAAGCGCGCGAAACGGGGCAGACCGCGGTACTCGGATGGGATAAGGCGTGGACGCCTCGATTTCTGCGCCGCCTTTTTCGCCACGTATCGTGCGTGCATGTCTATTTCAGGATGTGACAGGACCGCCCGGACCCACTCGTCAGCCACTCGGAAGCGCCCTTATATAAAGCGTCGGGCGAGGGTTTTTGAACAGTGCCTTCCCATTCTTCTCTCCGCCCTCTTTGCCTCCGCCCGCTGCGCCTGCTCTTGCCTCCGCCTATCCACTCCTCACGTGCTTCGCCGGCGACAATGGTGAAGGAGAAGACGGCGGCCTTAAAGTGCGCGAAGAAGGCGACGGCGACGGGGAAAGCGAAGGGGAGACCGTCCAGTCGGGGCGGATCTTCGTCAAGGTCCCGCCTGCCAAAGGGTTGGGTCCAAGGGGATTGGATCCGCTCGACCATCACCGAGACAGATCTCAATGACCTGGCCAACGAGGGTCTGATCCCCCACGGGTCAGCAAGGCTTCCGGGGACCGAGTGTCAACCGCAGCCGCAGGAGGGTGAGTGCGTTCTCCTAGCCACTCATGTAGACCGTGGCTTTTCTCTGCCGCCGAGTGTTTTCTTCCGAGGGTTTCTGAATTTCTTTGGGGCGCAACTCCACCATTTCACCCCCAATTCCATCGCCTATCTTGCTGCTTTTGTGTCCATGTGCGAGAACTTCCTGGGTTGTCGACCACACTGGGGTCTCTTTAAGCACATATTCACCTGTCGCTCACAAACAGTGAAAAAGGCGAGTCCGGACGATGAAAGGACTAAGGTTATCCAGATGTGTGGTGGTCTTGGGATTCAGATGAGGAATAAGAGCACTTTCCCGGCCATGACCCTTCCTGAGTCGGTCAGAGGGTGGCAGTCGACTTGGTTCTACTGCCAAGACCAGTCGACGCCGGGGCAGTCGACTGGTCTCCCTCCGTTCTTCATGGACCGAGTGGACAAACCCTCTTCTCTGAAGGTGCTTCCTGAGGAGAAAGCTCAGGTGAAAATGTTGATGGAGCGTGTAGTCCAACTTGTTAGGGACGGAGTGACGGGTATGGATCTTCTGGAGGTCTTCCTTAGACGGCGCATCCAACCGCTTCAGTACCGAGGCCACCCGATGTGGTTGTACTGTGGTACCGAAGACACCACTCGGGTCCATCCAGAAGCGGTCAACGACGCCACACTAGAGAGGTGGGTGGCAGCCATCACAGGGAATAAGGACAACCCTCGAGGGGCTAGTAGGATCCCACCACTCGACTGTACCTATACACCGGACACGGTATGACCACTTATCTCCAATTGTAATCTTGCTGTATTCATTCTGCTTTGCTGCGAATTGGTCGATTGATCTTTGTTTTGTTTTGTTGTCTGATAGGCCACCACCGAGTTATACTCGATGCCCAATGGAGCGCAGATGCCGACTGAAGAGGAGGAAGGAAGTGGGGGTGAAAGCCCGAAGGAGTGGGATTCGGATGCTGACGACGATGATGAGGGTGATGACTCTGATGAGGAGGAAGAGGAGGAGGAGGAGGAGGAGGAGGAGGAAGTTGTACCTCCTCGCTCGGAAAGACGCTCGAAGCTTGTCGATGATCCCGCGGTTGAGTGCGGTAAGGGGGTCGCAACCGTCACGCAGTCGTCCAAGCGCCCTCGGACTACTTCTCCGGTGCCGACTGAAAAAGCTCCGAAGCAGTCTCGAGTGGCGCCGTCGAATTCGGCGAAGGTCTTGCCGAAGATGAAGATGGTGATCCCCACTATCTCAGGGTAATGGTGTATCTTGAATTTGTCTGTTCCTCATGAACTTATTGTTAGTCGACTCATGAGCTAATCGACTGTCTTCTGAAACTGCAGTGCTGCTACTTCTGATACTTCGGCCAGGGCTGAAGACCACGAGATGGAGGGTGCTGTTACCTGAAAGCCTGGTATGACTCTTGTGATTCCGTTTTCAGTCGATTGGCTTCTTGTCTCTAATTTTGATTCTTTTTCTGCAGCTTCATCTAACGTCATTATCGACCTTCCCGACGACGACGACGAGGAACCACCAAGGCAGAGGAGGAGCAAGAAAGCATCTGCTGGCAAGGCGACTCGGGATGTGCCAGCACCCGAGACATTGGTCGTGGAGGGAGACAATGTCACTCGGCCTACCGTAACCTTTGCGGTGCCGTTGACGAGTGCTCGTCCTTCATCGTCGAGTGCTGCTCAACCCTCGCTTTTCTCAACCTACCACGTTCCAGAAGACCAGGCTAATGCTGCTAAAGAAGCAATACGCCAAGCGGGGGTCATGATGGAGAAAGTGAAGGCAATACGAGAAGCCAGTCAGGCAGCCTATGACGCCAGTTCAGCTCTTCAGAGTAATGTTCAGGTCAGTCGGTCACCTGCCTGTTCTGTTAGGATATGATATCTGAAAACTCTTCTTTCTAGAATTCTTAGAGTTTGTCTTACACCCAGTGGGTGTGCCGATTGAAATTCCGGGTTAGTAGGGGCACGCTGAGTGCACCCACTGGGTGTAGTCCCCAAGGCTATGGTCGACTGCTGGCAGTCGACTGTAGTCTTTATGCCTTAAGTTTTTTTTCTTTACTCGACTAGGTCGAATAGATTCATAAACTGGTGGGGGCACGCTGAGTGCACCCACTGGGTGTAGTCCCCGAGACTGTGGTCGACTGCTGGCAGTCGACTATAGTCTGAAGAACACCTCCTGTTTTTTTTTCATTGGTCGACTCTAACCGATGAAACTAGTGGGGGCATGCTGAGTGCACCCACTAGGTGTAGTCCCCGAGACTGTGGTCGAATGTTTGTATTCGGCCATAGTCTTAGAAATGCTATGATTTTTCCTTAGTCACTCGGAAGTGAATTGTCTTTGACATCTGTCGATTGGTTCTTCGTAGAAATCCCGCGACCTTGCGGCTCGTTACACTGAGATGGAGAACAAACATATTCAGCTCGAGCTTGATCTGAAACTGACCCAAGAGAACCTAACGAAGGCGAAGGAGGAGGCTAAAGGTATGTTTGGTGAGGCCTCCGACGACTGCTTTTGCCTCTCGTTTGTTTCAGAGTCTGATCTCACTGTAATTTTGCAGACAAAGTGAGGGATGCCCTGAAGAAGAAAGACCTTGACTTGGCTGAGTTGCAGAAAGCGGCTTTAGAGAAGACCAAGCTCGCAGATGAAAAGTTGGCTTCAGTTACCAAGCTTGAAGAAGAAAACACCAATCTGAAGGCTGCTCTTGATGCTGCCAACAAGGAGGTCAGTCGACTGAAAAGTGACAAGGTTGCCCTGAATGACAAGGCCAGCGAGTTGGAGGGAAAGAAGAACGATCTGGAGGCTTATCTGGGTGGACTCGCCAAGAAGCTATTCCTCATGCTTGAAGGTAATCCTTTGTAACAAACAGACGTTTCAATTGTGATCTCCGATTGTTGTCTTGAATCGGTGGTTGTGCTTGCAGAATTTTGCCAGAACTTTGAAGAGGAGACTGGTCGACTGGAAATAAACCTGGATCCCATCAACTCCCCCGTGAAAGATGAAGCCGCCATGAATGTGCTCCGGCTTGAATCTCGCGTTGCTGCCGTCGTCGACTATCTTGCAAGGCTGAAGGTCGCAACTTCTCGCATCGACACAACACTCTGGCCAAGAGAGACGCTCCAGAACGACCTCGAGTCTCTGATGACTCAACTGAACGAGGTCCCAAGTCGAGTGCAGGAGTGGAAGAAGTCTTCGGCCAGGTGTGGTGCGGATGTTGCTCTGTCTCTGGTCCGCGTTCATTGCAAGGATGCTCGAGAGGACAAGCTGGTGGCCCTTAGGGTGGCTAACACCAAGAAGCACGATTTCCGATCCTTCATAGAGACCTTCATCGCCGCCGCCACTCGAATTGCAGATGGAATCGACTTGGACGAGTTTGTTGCGCCTTCCAGCCCTCCACAGGAGGGGTAAAAAACTTCTGAGCTTGATACTTTAAATTTGCCTCGGTATGCCGAGTGAGTTTTGTAACCGATAAACCTTAACAGGCCTAGCGCCTGAGCACTTTCGATTTCGTTAGGTGTTATCCGAATTTGGATTCAACATTGAATATGTTTACATTCGGTTTGAGGTGTATTTTGCATGTTTAAAGTGAAGCGCTCATTGCAATCGACTTGTTCCCCAATACACTTAGGCGAGCACTGGGCTACAGCTAAGCCCCCGAGTGGGAGGTCTGCTCTCCACTCGGTAGGATTTCCAAAAACTTAGGCGAGCACTGGACTGCAGCTAAGGCCCCGAGTGGGAGGTCTGCTCTCCACTCAGTAGGATTTCAGATACTTAGGTGAGCACTAGGCTGCAGCTAAGCCCCCGAGTGGGAGGTTTGCTCTCCACTCGGTAGGATTTTCAAGAACTTAGGCGAGCACTGGGCTGTAGCTAAGCCCCCGAGTGGGAGGTCTGCTCTTCACTCGGTAGGATTTTCAAAAACTTAGGCGAGCACTGGGCTGCAGCTAAGCCCCGAGTGGGAGGTCTGCTCTCCACTCGATAGGATTTTGTATTGGTGGCGTAGCTTGGAAGGAGTGGGTAGCAGTCGACCTGCACCTCGTCCTCCTTGCAGAGCGCACGTTGTATTTGTGGCATAGCTCGGAAGGAGAGGGTAGCAGTCGACCTGCACCTCGTCCCCCTTGCAGAGTGCACATTGTATTTGTGCTTAGGCGAGCGCAATGCTGCAGCTAAGCCTCCGAGTGGAAGGCTGGCTTACCACTCGGTAGGATTTTGTTTAACTTAGGCGAGCACTGGGCTGCAGCTAAGCCTCCGAGTGGAAGGCTGGCTTACCACTCGGCAGGATTTTATTTAACTTAGGCGAGTACTTGGACTGCAGCTAAGCCTCCGAGTGGAAGGCTGGCTTACCACTCAGTAGGATTTTGTTTAACTTAGGCGAGCGCAATGCTGCAGCTAAGCCTCCGAGTGGAAGGCTGGCTTACCACTCGGTAGGATTTTGTTTAACTTAGGCGAGCACTGGGCTGCAGCTAAGCCTCCGAGTGGAAGGCTGGCTTACCACTCGCTAGGATTTTATTTAACTTAGGCGAGTACTTGGACTGCAGCTAAGCCTCCGAGTGGAAGGTTGGCTTACCACTTGGTAGGATTTTGTTTAACTTAGGCGAGTACTTGGACTGCAGCTAAGCCTCTGAGTGGAAGGCTGGCTTACCACTCGGTAGGATTTTGTTTAACTTAGGCGAGTACTTGGACTGCAGCTAAGCCTCCGAGTGGAAGGCTGGCTTACCACTCGGTAGGATTTTGTTTATCTTAGGCGAAACGGATTTCGCAGCTAAGCCTTCGTGTGGGAGACTGGCTCACCACTCGGTTAGGATTTTTTTACAGACTTAGGCGAATCGGATTCGCAACCGAGCCACCCACTGGGGGATTGTTTTGTGTGGACAAAAGAAATAACAAAAGAAATAAAGCTCTTGTCTTTGATAAATAAACTACAGAAGTACTTTTATTACAACTCATCTGAGTGAATACTTAAGTGTAAATGGGGCGGAGAAGCTCCGCGTTCCAAGCTCGGGGCTCGTCGATCTGATGCTCGACATTGTAAAGACGGTATGCTCCATTGTGGAGAACCTTGGTGACGATGAAGGGACCTTCCCAAGAAGGAGCAAGCTTGTGTGGTTTCTGCTGATCCACTCGGAGAACTAAATCTCCTTCCTGGAAGGCTCGACTCTTCACTTTTTGGCATGGAAGCGACGCAAGTCTTGTTGGTAAATGGTCGATCTGATCAGAGCCATCTCCCTTTCTTCCTCTAAAAGGTCGACTGCATCCTGCCGCGCTTGTTCTGCTTCAGCTTCGGTGTAGAGCTCGACCCGGGGAGCATTGTGGAGGAGGTCACTCGGCAAGACTGCTTCAGCTCCGTAGACTAAGAAGAATGGAGTTCTTCCAGTCGACCGATTGGGCGTGGTCCTTAACCCCCAAAGCACCGAGGGAAGTTCATCGACCCATGCACCAGCCGCATGCTTGAGATCGTGCATCAAACGGGGTTTCAACCCTTTGAGAATCAAGCCGTTGGCTCATTCTGCCTGTCCATTCGACTGTGGATGGGCGACTGAAGCATAGTCGACTCGTGTGCCTTGAGACGTGCAGAAAGCTCTGAATTCTTCGGAATTGAAGTTTGACCCGTTGTCCGTGATGATGCTGTGTGGGACTCCATATCTGAATATCAATTCTCTGATGAAGCTGACAGCAGTACCAGCATCGAGGTTCTTGATGGGTTTGGCCTCAATCCACTTGGTGAACTTGTCGACTACTACTAGCACATGGGTGAAACCGCTTCTGCCTGTTCTCAAAGTACCAACCATATCCAACCCCCATACTGCAAAGGGCCAGACGAGTGGTATGGTCTTCAAAGCTGACGCGGGCTTGTGTGACATATTGGAGTAAAATTGACATCCCTCGCACTTGTCGACTATCTCCTTTGCCATTTCATTCGCTCTTGGCCAGTAAAATCCGGCTCGGTATGCTTTGGCCACGATGGTCCGAGAGGACGCATGATGGCCACAGGTCCCCGAGTGGATGTCATCAAGGATTATTCGACCTTCCTCCGGCGTTATGCATTTCTGACCAACTCCAGTCGCGCTTTCTCTGTACAGTTGTCCCCTTATCAGGTAAAGGCCTTAGATCGATGAACAATCTGTCGAGCCTCTTCTTCATCCTCCGTGAGTTCTTTCCCCAATATATACGCGATATACGGTACTGTCCAATCGGGAGTGATCACTAAAACTTCCATGATCAGGTCGACCACTGCTGGGACTTCAACCTCAGTCGGATCCGTAACACTCTTAGGTTGCGGAGCTTCGTCGGTAAAAGGATCTTCTACGACTGACGCAGTGTGGATATGCTCCAAGAACACATCACTAGGGATGGCTTCTCTCTTGGATCCTATCTTCGCCAAATCGTCAGCTGCTTGATTTTTCAGTCGGGGTATGTGGTGGAGCTCTAACCCTTCGAACTTCTTTTCGAGCTTCCTCACTGCATTGCAGTATCCAGTCATGGCTGGGCTTCTAACGTCCCACTCCTTCATCACCTGATTGACCACCAAATCTGAGTCGCCATAGACCATAAGGCGACGGACGCCGAGTGAAATGGCCATGCGCAACCCATACAAGAGTGCTTCATATTCTGCTTCATTGTTGGAGGAATCGAAGTGGATTTGGAGCACATATCTGAGTTTATCTCCTCGGGGGGAAACCAAAACAACCCCAGCACCAGAACCATTTAACATCTTAGAGCCATCAAAGAACATGGTCCAATGCTCCGAGTGAACTTGAGTCGGTTGCTGTTGCTCAATCCACTCGGCAAGGAAATCTGCTATAGCCTGGGACTTAATGGCTTTCTTTGCCTCGAATTTGATATCAAGGGGAAGGAGTTCAATCGCCCATTTAGCCACTCGACCAGTTGCATCTCTGTTGTGCAGAATCTCTGACAATGGTGCGTCGCTGACGACTGTAATGTCATGATCAGAGAAATAATGAGCAACCTTCTTCATGGTCATGTAGATCCCATATACGAGCTTCTGATAATGGGGATATCTTTGCTTCGATGGGGTCAAAACTTCAGAGAGATAATACACTGGGCGCTGAACTTTGAAGGCTTTCCCTTCTTCTTCCCGCTCGACCGTAAGTACTGTACTGACGACTTGTCCTGTGGCTGCAATATAAAGCAACAGAGGCTCTTTGCTGATTGGAGCAGCAAGCACCGGCTGGGTGGAGAGCAGAGTTTTTAGCTCGGCAAACGCTGCATCAGCTTCTGGAGTCCACTCGAACTTGTCTGCCTTCTTCATCAGTCGGTAAAGGGGCAATGCCTTTTCACCGAGGCGAGAGATGAATCGACTTAGCGCGGCCAAGCATCCAGTAAGCTTCTGGACGTCGTGCACACGCACAGGGCGTTTCATTCGGAGTATGGTGCCAACTTTTTCTGGGTTAGCATCGATTCCTCGTTCTGAAACGAGAAAACCGAGTAACTTTCCGCCAGGTACTCCGAATGTGCACTTTGATGGATTGAGCTTGATATCATACCTCCTGAGATTGGCAAATGTTTTAGCTAGGTCAGTCAACAGGTCGGAACCCTTTCGTGACTTGACCACGATATCATCCATGTATGCTTCCACATTCCGACTGATTTGAGTGAGTAAACACTTTTGAATCATTCTCATGAACGTGGCTCTGGCATTCTTGAGGCCGAATGGCATGGTGATATAGCAGAAGCACCCGAATGGAGTGATGAAAGCTGTTTTGATTTTGTCAGGTCCATACAGACGGATCTGATGATACCCAGAATAAGCGTCTAAAAAAGACAATCTCTCGCACCCCGCAGTCGAGTCGACAATTTGGTCGATGCGAGGGAGAGGAAAATGATCTTTTGGGCAGGCCCGATTTATATGTTTGAAATCAATGCACATGCGAAGTGAGTTGTCCTTCTTGGGAACCATGACGACATTGGCGAGCCACTCGGAGTGGTATATTTCTCGGATGAACTCTGCTGCAAGGAGTCGAGCCACCTCCTCGCCAATGGCTTTTTTTCTTCTGAACGGCGGACCATCGAAGATGTTCTTTAACAGGTTTTGCTTTTGAGTCGACTCTAAGGCGATGCTCAGCCAGCCCCCTAGGAACACCCGGCATGTCAGCTGGCTTCCATGCAAAGATGTCCTAGTTCTCACGGAGGAACTGGATGAGCGCTTCTTCCTATTTAGAGTCGAGTGTTGTGGAAATGTGGGTCGGAGCTGCGTTGGGGTCGGTCGGGTGGATATGAACTGGCTTCGTCTCCCCAGACGACTGGAACGCTGATTCTGTGGCGGGCTTCTTGGCCCGTAACAAATCACTCGGATCTGCATTTTTCTTGTATCCTTCCAGCTCTACCACTGTC
This sequence comes from Triticum aestivum, assembly GCF_018294505.1. NCBI lineage: Eukaryota > Viridiplantae > Streptophyta > Magnoliopsida > Poales > Poaceae > Triticum > Triticum aestivum. The sequence continues at coordinate 723,240,055 of NC_057801.1, forward strand.
TCGGAGCCAGTTCTGGAAACACTCTTCTGCCTTCTTCCGGCTGCCAGTGATAGTGATCACGCCTTTGGGGCCATGCATCTTTAATTTGAGGTACACATAACATGGTCGAGCCATGAAGCGGGCATAGGCTGGTCTTCCCAAAATAGCGTGGTAGGCGCTTCGAAAATCCACGACTTCAAATGTCAGCTTCTCTTTGCGGAAATGCTTCGAGTCGTCGAACACTACATCCAGAGCTATTTGGCCGAGTGACTCAGCCTTCTTTCCAGGGATGACTCCGTGAAAACTCATGTTGCTGGAACTGAGCCTGGATATCGGAATGCCCATTCCCTTGAGCGTCTCTGCATACAGTATATTCAATCCACTGCCGCCATCCATCAATACCTTCGTAAGTCGAGTGCCTTCGACGACTGGGTCGACCACCAGCACTTGCCTCCCAGGGGTGGCAATGTGAGTAGGGTGATCAGACTGGTCGAAAGTAATGGGAGTTTGCGACCATCTCAGATAGCTTGGTGTCGCCGGGGCGACCATATTGACCTCACGGTTGATCACTTTCAATCGACTTTTGCTCTCTACATCAGCAAAAATCATCAGAGTGGAGTTGACATGAGGGTACTCTCCATCACTGTCCTCCTTGTCCTCGGCCTTGTCCGACTCCTTCTCTTTGTCCTTCGGCTGTTTTCCTTGAAACTGCTGGATTAAGAGCCGACACTGGCGAGTGGTATGCTTTGGGTAGATGAAGTTACCCTCTTCGTCTTTCTTCGTGTGGATATGACACGGCAGATCCATCACGTCATTACCTTCCTTATCCTTTACCTTCTTGGGGTTCCAAGATCCTTTGGGCTTCCCTTTGAATTTGCCCTGAGTCACGGCCAGAGCCTCTCCAGGAGCAGCCGGCTCGGCCTTCCGCTTCTGCTTCCGACTAGAGTTTCCTTTCTCCGACTGACTCGGCTTGTACTTGCCACTCCGGAGTCGGTCCTCTTCTTCGCCATTGGCGTACTTGGTGGCTATTTCCATCATCCGACTCAGGGTCATATCTCCAGTTCGACCAAACTTCAGGCTCAACTCTCTGTTCTTGACACCATCCTTGAAGGCGCAGACCGCTTGATGGTCCGACACATTCTCTACAGTATGATGCAAAGTGATCCATCTCTGGATGTAATCTCTCAGTGTTTCACTCGACTTTTGTACGCAAACTTGCAGCTCTGTCAATCCGGCCGGTCGCTTGCAAGTTCCCTCGAACGTCCTGACGAACACTCGGGAAAGATCTTCCCAGGTGTAAATGCTGCTAGGAGCTAACTGATTCAACCACGCCCTGGCCGAACCCTCTAGCATAAGTGGCAAATGCTTCATGGCCACCTCATCATTACCGCCACCAATTTGTACAGCCACTCGGTAGTCTTCAAGCCAAGTTTCAGGCTTAGACTCTCCGGTGAACTTACTTACTCCAGTCGCCAACCTGAAGTTGGGGGTATCACTGCGGCTCTGATGGCTCTGCTAAAGCATTCTGGACCTGAAACGTGGACTCGGCTGCTTGTGGGCACATCTCTGTCATGGCCACCTCTATGAGCTCTGTTCCGGTCGACCAAACCTTGCACGATGATGGATCTCGCGTCAAAGCCTGGCTCTCTGGGGTCGACTGGAGCTCTCCGCCCAACACTGAGCTGGCGCCTGTCATCTTGCTGCCGATGGGCGTTAGACCCACTTCTCGGGGGAGGAGTGGGCACTCGACGCCTATCATCACGATCAAATCGATCATCATAGTGGTCCCGCCGGCCTTCACGTCCCACGCGCCTCGGAGGCGACCTTGGGCTGTGAGCCGACTGAACAGTATTCGCAGCGACGGATCGACTATGAATCCTGTTGCACGACTGTGACACAACTGAATTCTGATCTCCTGCCGCCCGGAGCAAATCTCTGATCTGCATCAAGCCTCTTCCAGCCTCCGACTGAGAGGGCTGAATTGACTCCGCTATACGGGCTGCAGCTGCCAAATTCTGAATCGGGGTTCGATATACCTGAGTCGGTTGCGGAAAGAGCTGACGTCGGCTGGAGTCGGGTACTCGTTGACGCGCACGCTCGTCGAGTGCTCGCTAGAGGTTCTCCAGTCGAGTGCGTTCAGCCAAGTTGGCCAAATGCGCCTCTTCCAAGGCACGAGCCTCAGGAGTTTCTCCTGCGATGGGAGTATGCAGGGCATCCATGTTCCGGCGGCGAAGATCTTCTCTTTGCTGAGAAGTGAGCGGCTCGGGCTGATATTCTTCGTGGGCCTGAGCGGGGTCGCCTCCATCGTCCATCCCGTCGATGCGGGGGAAACCGGGAGGGCTACGAGGCCCATTGACCATCAGGACCTCCGCCGCTGGATCACTGCTGTCGCACTCGGATGCAGTCTCTACGGAGCCATTCGACAGATCGAACAGGCCGTAGAGAGATTCGTCGGGCTCAATTGCCACGACTTGGGTGGTGGCCGATTGGCGAGCCACTGCGTGTCTCACCCATCGCTGAAGCCTCGACCGACCAGAGCGCTTGCGCTGGCGGGAGACAGGGAGGGAAGATAGCACAGGAGTCGACCGGTATGGGGTCGACGGCTGCCGCAGCAGGACGCCGCGGACACACACACGAAAGTGCGTCGCCCCGCGGACGGGGAGCGCGTGGATGTCGAGTGGTGCCTCCTGGAGCCAAGCAGAGTCGTCGGCGATGAAAGCGAGCGCACCAAGACGGATCTCGCGGCCCTCGACCACTTCGCCAGAAACCATGATGAAGGCAATCGGACAAATTGCAACTTCTCCAAAAAGTCGCTAAGACACCTGCCCCACGGTGGGCGCCAACTATCGTGGTTCTAAGTCTGACAGTAGAATGGGGGGTAGGTATGGAGAGGCAAGATCCTAGCTATGGAGTAGTTGTACACACGAGTGTTAGCGAGTTCAGGCCCTTCTCGGAGGAAGTAACAGCCCTACGTCTCGGAGCCCGGAGGCGGTCGACTGGTTTCTGTGTATATGAGTTACAGGGGTGCGAACCCTTTACACTGAGGAGGGGGGTGGCTTATATAGAGTCCGCCAGACCCGTCCGGCCCTCAGTTATGCAGGGTTTAAAGTACATTAAGATAGGGGGTTACTGGTAACGCCCTCGTAAAGTTCCATGAAGACTATTAAAGCTACTTAATGACAGACCGTTGCGTGCTAAGTGGCTTTAGGTCTCCTGGCCGTCGAGTGGTTGGCTTCATGGTTGAGTGGCTATCTTCATCGTCGAGTGAAGTCCCTCTTGGTCGAGTGAAGTCCCTCTTGGTCGACTGGAAGGTAGCTTCTTCTAAGGATGTCCTTGGGTAGGGTATCCCAGATAGGTCCATGACCCTACCCTAGGTACATAACCTCATCAGTCGGTGCAAAATGGGCAGCCACTTCAGCTCTGTTTTCCTCCTCGGTCAAGTGGTAAGGCAACTTCGGTAGAGGCTTGAGGCTGGGACCATATTTGAATTTCTTGCCTATTGTACCACTAGTCGGCGTAGCTGCGGCGCCTCTCTTCCGCTATTGCCGAGGCAGTGGAGCCCGCTGAGGCGGCAGACAGCTGACGCGGTGCCGGACTTGGACGAGGAGGAGTGGGCTGACGCAATGCCGGACCTGGAGGAGGTGGAGTAGGCTGACGCGGTGGCGGACTTGGAGGAGCAGTAGTCTTGTGACGCGGTGGCGGACTTGGAGGAGGGGGAGTCTTCGGACGTGGTGGCAGACTTGGAGGAGGAGCCGGCTCACGCGGTGTTGGTAGCCTTGGAAAGACGATGCAATCCTTTCTCCATAGAATGATACGATGTATGGCCTCTCCCAGTGTGTGCTCCTCGTCACCTCCACGAATGGCAAGCTCTAGCCCCAAATATCCTGTCATCACTTCATCAACCCCGACACGAGCATAGCCAGCTGGAATCGGATTGCAATGGAAGGTTGCTTCAAGGAGATTTGTCAAAGCATAGCCATCCGCCACCTTCATGGATATGTTATTTACTTTCATGTGTAGCTCACAAGTTTTCGTAGCTATGATATCATCCACGGGGTATCTATCCAGCGGTGCATCATGGCTCGGGGCGGAACCCACGCTGCTTCTCAGCATGGACTGGGCGGTGCTATCCAATGCTGGATCTGCTTGCTGCTACCATTGTGACGCCCTTTCATGGCTAAGTGAGTCGATTTCCTCCTGCTGCCGCCTGAAAGTGTGTTCCAACTCCATGTGCTTTGATTCTACGATGCGAAGGCGGTCTGCTTCCTCCTTCCTCTTCTCTTCCTCCAGCTTCCTCTTCTTCTCCTGTTGCTGCCTCTTTCTCGCACGGCTTCTTTAAGTGTTGTTCCAATCCGCAGACCCCTCAAACCACGGAACAACACCTTTTCCTTGTTTTCTTCTCGGGTGTTCATGATTCTTCAGGGTGCGTGTAAGCTCATCGTTCTCTCTGTTGGGTGTGAACATGTTGGGAAACATAGTAATTTCAAAAAAAATCCTACACATACGCAAGATCATGGGGAGAGTGTGTCCACGTACCCTCGTAGACCGAAAGCAGAAGCATTATGACAACGTAGTTGATGTAGTCGTACGTCTTCACGATCCAACCGATCTTAGCACCGAACGTACGATCAGCACACGTTCAGCTCGGGGACGTCCCTCATACTCTTGATCTAGTTGAGGCCGAAGGAGAGTTTCGTCAGCACGACGGCATGGTGACGGTGATGATGAAGTTACCGGCACAGTGCTTCACCTAAGCACTAAGACGATATGACTGAGGTGTGTAACTATGGGGGGGCACCGCACACGGCTAAACAATGTCAACTTGTGTGTTCTAGGGTGCCCCCTGCCCCCGTATATAAAGGAGCAAGGGGGGAGGCCGGCCGGCCTTGGGGCGTGCCAAGGAGAGGGGGAGTCATCCTCGTAGTGGGAGTAGGACTCCCCTTTCCTAGTCCAACTAGGAAGGAGGAAGGGGGGAGGAAGGAGAGGGGGAGAGGAAGGAAAGAGGGGGCGCCGCCCTCCCTCGTCCAATTCGGACTCCCAATGGGGGCGCCCAGCCCTAGGCCCTCTCCTCTCTCTCCCACAAGGCCCATGTCGGCCCATTAGATCCCCCGGGAGGTTCCGGTAACCCTCTAACACTCCGGTTTTCTCCCAAATCACCCGGAACACTTTTGGTGTCCGAATATAGCCATCCAATATATCAATCTTTATGTCTCGACCATTTCAAGACTCCTCGTCATGTCCGTGATCATATCTGGGACTCTGAACTATCTTCGGTACAGCAAAACACACAAACTCATAATATCGATCGTCACCGAACTTTAAGCGTGCGGACCCTATGGGTTCGAGAACTATGTAGACATGACCGAGACACGTCTCCGATCAATAACTAATAGCGAAACCTGGATGCTCATATTGGTTCCTACATATTCTACGAAGATATTTATCGGTCAAACCACATAACAACATATGTTGTTCCCTTTATCATTGGTATGTTATTTGCCCGAGATTCGATCGTCGGTATCTCAATACCTAGTTCAATCTCTTTACCGGAAAGTCTCTTTACTCATTCCTAATACTTCATCCCGCAACTAACTCATTAGTCACAATGCTTGCAAGGCTTATAGTGATGAGTATTACCGAGAGGGCCCAGAGATACCTCTCCGAATAACGGAGTGACAAATCCTAATCTCGATCTATGCCAACCCAACAAACACCTTCGGAGACAACTGTAGAGCACCTTTATAATCACCCTTTTATGTTGTGACGTTTGGTAGCACACAAAGTGTTCCTCCGGTATTTGGGAGTTGCATAATCTCATAGTCTGAGGAACTTGTATAAGTCATGAAGAAAGCAGTAGCAATGAAACTAACATGATCATAATGCTAAGCTAACAGATGGGTCTTGTCCATCACATCATTCTCCTGATGATGTGATCATGTTCATCAAATGACAATACATGTCTATGGTTAGGAAACATAACCATCTTTGATTAATGAGCTAGTCAAGTAGAGGCATACTAGGGACACTATGTTTTGCCTATGTATTCACACATGTACTAAGTTTCTGGTTAATACAATTCTAGCATGGATAATAAACATTTATCTGAAATAAGGAAATAAAAATAACTTTATTATTGCCTCTAGGGCATATTTCCTTCAGTCTCCCACTTGCACTAGAGTCAATAATATAGTTCACATCGCCATGTGATTTAACACCAATAGTTCACACCTGTATGTGATTAACACCCATAGTTCACATCGACATGTGACCAACAACCATAGGGTTTACTAGAATCAATAGTCTAGTTCACATCGGTATGTGATTAACACCCAAAAGAGTACTAAGGTGTGATCATGTTTTGCTCATGAGAGAAGTTTAGTCAACGGGTCTATCACATACAGAGCCGTATGTATTTTGCAAATATTATATGTCTACAATGCTCTACACGGAGCTACTCTAGCTAATTGCTCCCACTTTCAATATGTATCCAGATTGAGACTTAGACTCATCTGGATCCGTGTAAAAGCTTGCATCGATGTAACTCTTTACGACGAGCTCTTTTATCACCTCCATAATCGAGAAATATTTCCTTAGTCCTCACTAAGGATAATTTTGACCACTGTCCAGTGATCTACTCCTAGATCAAAATTATATTGTACTCCCTTGCCAAACTCAGGGCAGGGTACACAATAGGTTTGGTACACAGCACAACATACTTTATAGAACCTATGACTGTGGCATAGGGAATGACTTTCATTCTCTTTCTATTTTCTGGCGTGGTCGTGCTTTGTGTCCTACTCAACTTTACACCTTATAATACAGTCAAGAACTCCTTCTTTGACTGGTCCATTTTGAACTCTTTCAAAAACTTGTGAAGGTATATACTCATTGAAAAAATCTTATCAAGCATCTTGATCTATCTCTACAGATCTTGATGCCCTATATGTAAGCAGCTTCACTGAGGTCTTGCTTTGAAAAACTATCCATTTATGCTATCCAGAAATTCTATATCATTTCCAATCAACAATATGTCATCCACATATAATATTTGAAATGCTACAGAGCTCCCACTCACTTTCTTGTAAATACAGGCTTCTCCAAAAGTCTGTATAAAATCATATGCTTTGATCAATTCATCAAAACATATATTCCAACTCCGAGATGCTTGCACCAGTCCATAGATGGATCGCTGGAGCTTGCACACCTTGTTAGTACCTTTAGGATCGACAAAACCTTCTGGTTGTATCATATACACTCTTCTTTAATAAATATCCATTTAAGGAATACAATTTTGACATCCATTTGCCAGATTTCATAAAATATGGCAACTGCTAACATGATTCGGACGGACTTAAGCATCGCTACAGTTGAGAAAATCTCATTGTAGTCAACACCTTGAACTTGTCAAAAACCTTTTGCGACAAGTCGAGCTTTGTAGATAGTAACACTACCATCCGTGTTCGAATTCCTCTCGAAGATCCATTTATTTAATATGGCTTGCCGATCATTAGGCAAATCCACCAAAGTCCATACTTTGTTCTCATACATGGATCCCATCTCAGATTTCATGGCCTCAAGACATTTCGCGGAATCTGGGCTCATCATCACTTCCTTATAGTTCATAGGTTCATCATGGTCTAGTAACATGACTTCCAGAATAGGATTACCATACCATTCTGGTGCGGATCATACTCTGGTTGACCTACGAGGTTTGGTAGTAACTTGATCTGAAGCTTCATGATCATCATCATTAGCTTCCTCACTAATTGGTGTAGGAATCACGGGAACTGATTTCTGTGATGAACTACTTTCCAATAAGGGAGAAGGTACAGTTACCTCATCAAGTTCTACTTTCCTCCCACTTAATTCTTTCAAGAGAAACTCCTTCTCTAGAAAGGATCCATTCTTAGCAACAAAGATTTTGCCTTCGGATCTGTGATAGAAGGTGTACCCAACAGTTTCTTTTGGGTATCCTATGAAGACGCCTTCTCCAATTTGGGTTCGAGCTTATCAGGTTGAAGCTTTTTCACATAAGTATCGCAGTCCCAAATTTTAAGAAACGACAACTTTGGTTTCTTACCAAACCATAGTTCATAAGGCGTTGATACGTCTCCAACGTATCTATAATTTATGAAGCATTCATGCTATTATATTATCTGTTTTGAATGTTTATCGGCTTTATTATACACTTTTATATTATTTTTGGGGCTAACCTATTAACCGGAGGCCCAGCCCATATTGTTGTTTTCTTGCCTATTTCATAGTTTCGAAGAAAAGGAATATCAAACGGAGTCCAAACGGAATGAAACCTTCGGGAGCGTGATTTTTGGAACGAACGTGATCCAGGAGACCTGGAGTTGAAGTCAAGGAAGCTTCGAGGTGTCCACGAGGGTGGGGGGGCGCCCCCCCTACTGGGCGCGCCCCCCTGTCTCATGGGCCCCTCGAGCGTCCCTTGACCAACTTTTTTCGCCTATATAAGCCCATATACCCTAAAAACATCAAACACAACAATAGATCGGGAGTTCCGCCACGCAAGCCTCTCTTGCCACCAAAAACCAATCGGGGCCCTGTTCCGGCTCCCTGCCGGAGGGGGGGATCCCTCATCGGTGGCCATCTTCATCATCTCGGCGCTCTCCATGACGAGGAGGGAGTAGTTCACCCTCGAGGCTGAGGGTATGTACCAGTAGCTATGTGTTTGATCTCTCTCTCTCTCTCTCTCTCGTGTTCTTGAGGTGATTCGATCTTGATGTATCGCGAGCTTTGCTATTATAGTTGGATCTTATGATGTTTCTCCCCCTCTACTCTCTTGTAATGGATTGAGTTTTCCCTTTGAAGTTATCTTATCGGATTGAGTCTTTAAGGATTTGAGAACACTTGATGTATGTCTTGTCGTGCTTATCTATGGTGACAATGGGATATTCACGTGATTCACTTGATGTATGTTTTGGTGATCAACTTGCGGGTTCCGTGACCTTGGGAATCTATGCATAGGGGTTGGCACACGTTTTCGTCTTGACTCTCCGGTGGAAACTTTGGGGCACTCTTTGAAGTACTTTGTGTTGGTTGAATAGATGAATCTGAGATTGTGTGATGCATATCGTATAATCATGCCCACGGATACTTGAGGTGACAATGGAGTATCTAGGTGACATTAGGGTTTTGGTTGATTTGTGTATTAAGGTGTTATTCTAGTATGAACTCTATGATAGATCGAACGGAAAGAATATCTTCATGTTATTTCACTACAGACTCTTGAATAGATAGATCAAAAAGGATAACTTTGAGGTGGTTTTGTACCCTACCATAATCTCTTCGTTTGTTCTCCGCTACTAGTGGCTTTGGAGTGACTCTTTGTTGCATGTTGAGGGATTGTTATGTGATCCAATTATGTTATTATTGTTGAGAGAACTTGCACTAGCGAAATTATGAACCTTAGGCCTTGTTTCCTACCATTGCAATACCATTTACGCTCACTTTTATCGCTTGCTACCTTGCTGTTTTTATAATTTCAGATTACAAATACCTTTATCTACCATCCATATTGCACTTGTATCACCATCTCTTCACCGAACTAGTGTACCTATACAATTTACCACTGTATTGGGTGTGTTGGGGACACAAGAGACTCTTTGTTATTTGGTTGCAGGGTTGCTTGAGAGAGACCATCTTCATTCTACGCCTCCTACGGATTGATAAACCTTAGGTCATCTACTTGAGGGAAATTTGCTACTGTCCTACAAACCTCTGCACTTGGAGGCCCAACAACGTCTACAAGAAGAAGGTTGTGTAGTAGACATCAGGCGTTGTCTCAACGGATTTTGATGGTGCCCTATTTAAAGTGAATGCAACTGTCTCTAATGCATAACCCCAAAACGATAGTGGTAAATCGGTAAGAGACATCATAGATCGCACCATATCCAATAAAGTGCAGTTATGACGTTCGGACACACCATAATGCTGTGGTGTTCCAAGTGGCGTGAGCTGTGAAACTATTCCACATTGTTTTATATGAAGGCCAAACTCCTAACTCAAATATTCTTCTCCACGATCAGATCGTAGAAACTTTATTTTCTTGTCACGATGATTCTCCACTTCACTCTGAATTTCTTTGTACTTTTCAAATGTTTCAGACTTGTGTTTCATTAAGTAGACATACCCATATCTGCTCAAATCATCTATGAAGGTCAGAAAATAACGATACCCACCACGAGCATCAACACTCATCAGACCGCCTACATCGGTATGAATTATTTCCAATAAGTCACTAGCTCGTTCCATTGTTCCGGAGAAAGGAGTTTTAGTCATCTTTCCCATAAGGCACGGTTCGCAAGCATCAAATGATTCATAATCAAGTGATTCCAAAGGTCCATCTTTATGGAGTTTCTTCATGCGCTTTACACCGATATGACCCAAACGGCGGTGCCACAAATATGTTGCACTATCATTATCAACTTTGCATCATTTGGCATCAATATTATGAATATGTGTATCACTACGATCAAGATTCAATAAACCATCAATATTGGGTGTATGACCATAGAAAGTTTTATTCATGTAAACAGAATAACAATTTTTCTTTGTCTTAGATGAATAAACGTATCGCAATAAACATGATCTAATCATATTTATGCTCAACGCAAACACCAAATAACATTTATTTAGGTTCAACACTAATCTCAAAAGTATAGGGAGTGTGTGATGATGATCATATCAATCTTGGAACCACTTCCAACACACAACGTCACTTCACTCTCAACTAGTCTATGTTTATTCTGTAACTTCTGTTTCGAGTTACTAATCTTAGCAACTGAACAAGTATCAAATACTCAGGGGCTACTATAAACACTAGTAAGGTACACATCAATAACCTGTATATCAAATATACCCTTGTTCACTTTGCCATCCTTCTTATCCACCAAATATTCAGCGCATTTCTGCTTCCAGTGACCATTTCCTTTGCAGTAGAAGCACTCACACTCAGTTTTAGGCTTTGGTCCAGCTTTGGGCTTCTTCACGGGAGCGACAACTTGCTTGCCATTCTACTTGAAGTTCCCTTTCTTTCCCTTTGCCCTTTTCTTGAAACTAGTGGTCTTATCAATCATCAACACTTGATGCTCTTTTCTTGATTTCTACCTTCGTCGATTTCAGCATCATGAAGAGCTCGGGAATCGTTTTCGTCATCCCTTGCATGCTATAGTTCATCACGAAGCTCCAGTAACTTGGTGATGGTGACTAGAGAACTCAGTCAATCACTATCTTATCTGGAAGATTAACTCCCACTTGATTCAAGCGATTATAGTACCCAGACAATCTGAGCACATGCTCACAGCTTGAGCTATTCTCCTCCATCTTTTAGCTATAGAACTTGTTGGAGACTTAATATCTCTCAACTCGGGTATTTGCTTGAAATATTAACTTCAACTCCTGGAACATCTCATATGTTCCATGACGTTCAAAACGTCTTTGAAGTCCCGATTCTAAGCCGTTAAGCATGGTACACTAAACTATCAAGTAGTCATCATATTGAGCTAGCCAAACGTTCATAACGTCTGCATCTGCTCCTACAATAGGTCTGTCACCTAGCGGTGCATCAAGGACATAATTCTTCTGTGCAACAATGAGGATAAACCTCAGATCATGGACCTAGGCCGCATCATTGCTACTATCATCTTTCAACTTAGTTTTCTCTAGGAACACATATAAAAACATAGGGAAGCAACAACGCGAGCTATTGATCTACACCATTATTTGCAAAATACTATCAGGACTAAGTTCATGATAAGTTAAAGTTTAATTAATCATATTACTTAAGAAATCCCACTTAGATAGACATCCCTCTAGTCATCTAAATGATCACGTGATCCAAATCAACTAAACCATGTTCGATCATCACGTGAGATGGAGTAGTTTTCAATGGTGAACATCACTATGTTGATCATATCTACTATATGATTCACGCTAGACCTTTCGGTCTCCAGTATTCCGAGGCCATATATGCATATGCTAGGCTCGTCAAGTTTAACCCGAGTATGCTGTGTGTGCAAAACTGGCTTGCACCCATTGTATGTGAACGTAGAGCTTATCACACCCGATCATCACGTGGTGTCTCAGCACGAAGAACTATCGCAACGGTGCATACTCAGGGAGAACACTTATACCTTGAAATTTTAGTAAGGGACCATCTTATAAAGCTACCGCCGAACTAAGCAAAATAAGATGCATAAAGGATAAACATCACATGCAATCAAAATATGTGACATGATATGGCCATCATCATCTTGTGCTCATGATCTCCATCACCGAAGCATCGTCATGATCTCCAACATCACCGGCGCGACACCTTGATCTCCAACGTAGCATCGTTATCGTCTTGCCAACTATTGTTACTATGACTATCGCTATCGCTTAGTGATAAAGTAAAACAATTACATGGCGATTGCATTGCATACAATAAAGCGACAACCATATGGCTCCTGCCAGTTGCCGATAACTTTGTTACAAAACATGATCATCCCATACAACAATTTATATCACATCATGCCTTGACCATATCACATCACAACAAGCCCTGCAAAAACAAGTTAGACGTCCTCTACTTTGTTGTTGCAAGTTTTACGTGGCTGCTACGGGCTTCTAGCAAGAACCGTTCTTACCTATGCATCAAAACCACAACGATTTTTTGTCAAGTGTGTTGTTTTAACCTTCAACAAGGACCGGGCGTAGCCACACTCGATTCAACTAAAGTTGGAGAAACAGACACTCACCGGCCACCTATGTGCAAAGCACGTCGGTAGAGTCAGTCTCACGTAAGTGTACGCGTAATCTCGGTCTGAGCCGCTTCATCCAACAATACCGCCGAATCAAAGTATGACATGCTGGTAAGCAGTATGATTATTGTTGCCCACAACTCTTTGTGTTCTACTCGTGCATATAACATCTACACATAGACCTGGCTCAGATGCCACTGTTGGGGAACGTAGTAATTTCAAAAAAATTCCTACGCACACGCAAGATCACGGTGATGCATAGCTATGAGAGGGGAGAGTGTGTCCACGTACCCTCGTAGACCGAAAGCGGAAGTGTTATGACAACGCGGTTGATGTAGTCATACGTCTTCATGATCCGACCGATCTTAGCACCGAACGTACGACACCTCCGCGATTAGCACATGTTCAGCTCGGGAACGTCCCTCGTACTCTTGATCCAGTTCAGGTCGAGGGAGAGTTTGGTCAACACGACAGCGTGGTGATGGTGATGATGAAGTTACCGGCACAGTGCTTCGCCTAAGCACTAAGACGATATGACTGAGGTGTGTAACTATGGGGGGGGCACCACACACGGCTAAACAATGTCAACTTGTGTGTTCTAGGGTGCCCCCTGCCCCCGTATATAAAGGAGCAAGGGGGGAGGCCGGCCGTCCTTGGGGCATGCCAAGGAGAGGGGGAGTCATCCTCCTAGTGGGAGTAGGACTCCCCTTTCCTAGTCCAACTAGGAAGGAGGAAGGGGGAAGGAAGGAGAGGGAGAGGAGGAGGAAAGAGGGGGCGTCGCCCTCCCTCGTCCAATTCGGACTCCCAAGGGGGGCGCCCAGCCCTAGGCCCTCTCCTCTCTCTCCCACAAGGCCCATGTCGGCCCATTAGATCCCCCGGGGGGTTCCGGTAACCCTCCGGCACTCCGGTTTTTCTCCGAAATCACCCGGAACACTTTTGGTGTCCGAATATAGCCATCCAATATATCAATCTATATGTTCGACCATTTCGAGACTCCTCGTCATGTCCGTGATCATATCTGGGACTCTGAACTATCTTCGTTACATCAAAACACACAAACTCATAATATCGATCGTCACCGAACTTTAAGCGTGCGGACCCTATGGGTTCGAGAACTATGTAGACATGACCGAGACACGTCTCCGATCAATAACCAACAGCGGAACCTGGATGATCATATTGGTTCCTGCATATTCTACGAAGATATTTATCGGTCAAACCACATAACAACATATGTTGTTCCCTTTGTCATCGGCATGTTACTTGCCTGAGATTCGATCGTCGGTATCTCAATACCTAGTTCAATCTCGTTACCGGAAAGTCTCTTTACTCGTTCCATAATACTTCATCCCGCAACTAACTCATTAGTCACAATGCTTGCAAGGCTTATAGTGATGAGTATAACCGAGAGGGCCCAGAGATACCTCTCCGAATAACGGAGTGACAAATCCTAATCTCGATCTATGCCAACCCAACAAACACCTTCGGAGACACCTGTAGAGCACCTTTATAATCACCCTTTTACGTTGTGACGTTTGGTAGCACACAGAGTGTTCCTCCGGTATTCGGGAGTTGCATAATCTCATAGTCTGAGGAACTTGTATAAGTCATGAAGAAAACAATAGCAATCAAACTAACACGATCATAATGCTAAGCTAACGGATGGGTCTTGTCCATCACATCATTCTCCTAATGATGTGATCACGTTCATCAAATGACAACACATGTCTATGGTTAGGAAACATAACCATCTTTGATTAACGAGCTAGTCAAGTAGAGGCATACTAGGGACACTATGTTTTGCCTATGTATTTACACATGCACTAAGTTTCCGGTTAATACAATTCTAGCATGAATAATAAACATTTATATGAAATAAGGAAATAAAAATAACTTTATTATTGCCTCTAGGGCATATTTCCTTCAGAACACCCCCGTTCAAGCCTCGTGAATTGCAACAAGTAAACTGTTGGTGGCTCCTTTAAGACATGCCTGCTCCAAAACCAGCCCTGTCTTTAGGTCCAACTTCCCCCCATGTGCATAAAACCAAGTTCCGCTCCTTTCGGGCTAGCTGAATGTAACTGGAGTGACCCCTGCAACAATCATCTGTTGCTCAGTGATATCCCACTTAGGCCGGGCCACCTCCTAGCCACCTGGCCCCAGATTATGGTGCCACTGCTTTTTCGCAGCATTAATCTTGTTTATTCTCGACCATTCCTGAGCTACTTCCGATTCCTTGAAGTTCATGAAAGCGTCCCAGTGATCTCTTGACTTCTCCACTGTTCCCTTGAATTCTGGAGTCTGCTTTCCTGCTTTGACGTACACGGCCCATATATTTTTCTTGTGGTTGTTGAATGCTATCGACATCTTCTTAAGAGCAACGTTCTTGACTTTATCCAGATCTACATCTGTTAAATGATATGGTAGGGTGAAATGTGACATGAGCGATTCCCAAAGCAGATCTTTTGCTCTTTGGTCGACCAAAGTAACATCTAGATCTCCCTTTGCTGGCTTTTTCCATTCTTTAATGGAGATCGGGATTTGGCCCCTGGCAATAACTCTGCATTGATGAATGAACTTGTTCGCATTCTTCTTAGGTTCAAGAGGTTCGCCATTAGGTTTGATGGCATCGATGTTGTACTTTACGCCAGCCTGCAACTTTTTGGCCGGGCCTCGAACTATCATGTTGCTTGTAGAAGTTTTGCTCGATCCAGAGGGCTAAAAGAAGAAAGATCGATTCGTTAATATATATACAAATCAATTAAAACATGTGATGATCACCAGATGCCTTATATAAATATACCTGGCCAGTCTTTGTTATTTTAAGAACAACATTTCCTTTATCATCATTGTTCTGGACCTCATCTATTCGTTCGTCTTCATCAAATATCATACCCTCACCGTTATTGTTCCGATATTACGAGCCGTCATCTTCTTCATTCTCATTTGGGCTTGGGGAGCATATGATGTCAAACATAGTCTCTTCTCCTTCTCTGCCGGTATTGTCCATAGCTTTTATTTAACTAATCCGGAAGAAAGATAAAACAATTTAGTATTCAAATTAGAATGCATGCATGTAATGAATAAGGAAAAACTGGATCATAGTAGATAATATCCATCTCGAATAATATCAGTAGTATATACATCTCGAATAATATCACTAGTATATACATCTCGAATAATCCAGATAATATGCATCATCAAATATAATCTCGAATACATCATCTCGAATATTATCGAATAATATAATCTCAAATACATCGTCTCAAATATTATCTTGAATACATCAGTAGCTAATATAGATCGAATATTATCGAATAATCTAGTTCACTTGCAATTCCCGAGGCGCTGGCGATGGACACCCAAAGAGAAGGAACGATCATGGGATCATAGCTTGGGTGAGATCTCTGAAGAACCTGCCAGGTATTGGAGAACCTGATGATCAACACAACCAGCGATAGACGTGCTCGTCCTCCTCCCCGACATGGTGACGTACCACCTCCGCGGGGGACACCAGCCTCCGCACCGA
The DNA here is from genome assembly GCF_018294505.1 of Triticum aestivum. Lineage (NCBI taxonomy): Eukaryota > Viridiplantae > Streptophyta > Magnoliopsida > Poales > Poaceae > Triticum > Triticum aestivum. The sequence goes on from NC_057801.1 coordinate 723,256,330, forward strand.
ATGTGCCCATGCTCCCGCCACCAAAGAAGCTCCGGGTCGATGATGGGACATGGGTTCCTTACCAAGATGCGCACCCCTGAAGGTAGAACCTCCCAGTGCTAGCCCGGCGGACCCCAGTCCCAGACATGGCGCCTCTGAAGCAGGACGTCGTCGCCAACGGGTCGACGACGAGGATGCGGGCCGGGCATCGTAGACGTCGAGAACAATTTCCATGCAAATTTAACATTTTTTAAATGCTTGATTGTGATTTTTGTAAAACAAATCACTTGATTTTGCAAATACATAACAAACTTTTGCATATACAACATTCAAATATGCACCTCTTTTCTATGCAATTTTTTTCTATGCTTATTCAAAATTCCTCAAATGTTTTCTATACATTGTATACATACATGTACTAATTGCTATACGTTGGATCAAATGTCAAAATTCCTCAACTTTTTTATATCTAACATTTATCTATAACTAAAAGTATAAAAAACTAAAAAGCATTCATCTAATATTTATATATCTAACATTCATCTTACATTTCTATAACAAAAAAGTATAAAAAAACTAAAAAAACATTCAACATTTCTATAACTAAAAAACAGAAAAACAGAAAAGAATGTGTGTGTGTGTGTGTGTGCGATCGGGGAGGGGAAGCCATGGTGGCAGAGGCTCACAATGGGGCGATGACTAGCGAGGCGAGTCGACAGCGACGGTGACGGCACGCGAGGTCGAGGAGGGGCGGCGATAGCGTCGGGGCGGGCGAGCGCGGGCGGCATGGGTAGCGCGTCGGGGGCGGCAACAGCGTCGGGGCAGGCGGCGCGTCGAGGAGCTCGTGGAGGAGGGCGTGGGCGGCGTCATGGCTCGGGAGAGGCGAGACGGCAGCGCGCGGCAGCCTGGCGGTATTCTGGGTTTGGCACGCGGCGTCGACGTTAGGAATGGAGAGGGCGGAGTTGAAATTTTGTAAGTTTTTCTTATATACGAGGCACCTTTAGTCCCGATTGGAGTCACCAACCGTGACTAAAGGTCAATTTTGGCCTGGCCAAGTGGCGGGAAACCAGGCCTTTAGTCCCGGTTGGTGGATCCAACCATGACTAAAGACCCCCCCCCCTTTAGTTGCGGTTGGAGCCACCAACCGGGACTAAAGGTGGTGTGCTGCCAGGCGAGGGGCGCGGTGGATGATTAGTCCCACCTTGCTAGTTGAGAGGAGCTCACACCGGTTTATAAGCCCCGCCGTGGCTACCGTGTCGAGCTCCTCTCTAAGCAGGCCTTGGTTGGCCTATTGAACCTGTGCTGCTCAGCGGGGCCGCTGGGCTGTACGGGCCTACATCCTAGCCCAACTAGAGGTTCGGTTTCTAGTCGTATGTAGGCCGTGGCGGCCCAGTAGGCGGGCTTTATTTATTTATTTTTTGTTTTCTTCTTTATTTATTTTCTTTTGTTTTTGAGTTGTTTTTTTTCTTTATTTAGAGTTTCTTTGTGAATCTTTTTGCTTTAGGTCACAAAAATTATAAACTTTCTGTTAGTGCCAGCAGTTTTCAAATTTGGATAGTTTAAATTTGAATTATTTGAAATTTGTGTGAATCACTAGTTTGTGAATAACTTTACTTTAAAAATTGATTTTTCCAGTGATTTTTTTTCTGCTATTTAATATTAGTGTGTTTTATCATTATATTTAATTTGGTAATTCTTAGGTTATTTAAAAAAATGAAATTCTTTTGTAACAGATGAGTTTTCGTTTGAAACTCTGATACTTCAAAAGAGATTATCCATTTTGTACACGAAGTGCATCTAGTTTTTGCCGTAACCCTCTCAACTTTTTAGCACATGCTATGTGGGTGAAATGATAATACCATGCCAACTTTCAACCTTTTCAGAGTTCATTTTGGGTGAAATGATAATACCATGATGCACCCAATGACATTGATTTGATATTGTGAATATTGATATTATTTTATAAACTTTGTCAAACTTCATGAAGTTTGACTTGAGACAAATTGTATATACAGAGTAAAAAAATGGAGGGAGTACTATTAGTTGCCCATGCATCTTTGTTTCTTTACACGAAAATAATCACACATAAAATACATTGTTTGCGATATTTTCTTCTTAAATTGAAGTTAAAATTAACATTAAGATGCACCAGCATTTCTTCTCTCGTACCAATACCAATTATTTCAACAGACCAGGCATGGACTCTCGGACCTCTTGTTGGGCCCCACACATGGTCGTGATGTGCCACCGGATCCTCCACCCCCACCCCCACCGCGAGAATGTATTAATTACATTCCGCTCAAAAGAATGTATTAATTACATTCGACTCACAAAATATGTTGATTACATTGAACGTGGATACATGGAAATATATGGATGATTCAAACAGCTTGAAAATCGTTCTTATATTATGAGATGAAGGGTTTAGTAATTATTACCTTCTAACTATGTAGGCGTTGCAATGTGAGGATCTAGATCTCCATATGTTTCTATGGGTTTTGAGAGATGGGGAGTTTACGAAACAACATGGGTGTAGGCTAATTCCGCCGTCGGTGGCCCCCCTCCCCAGCACCACCAACTCTTAAACATGCTTGATGGTTGCAGATGATAGCGGTACGAAGAAAAAGATCATGATCACCTTCCCCCTTCTAACCCATGGCTACCTCGTCGGTCTTTTCTCGTCTTCCAACCCATTGATAACCCTTTAAACCTAGAGTTCCATGATGGAAGACTTGGTTGCCATGGATAGAAGCCACCCCTGCATTTCTGCTTACAAGTCGGGAGCATTCACCCCAGACAGGATGGTTGTATTGGCACGGAGATTCTACCACCACGTCTGCTGGTGACCACTTCCGATTGGTAATCTTCATATTGAAGTGGATTGCAATATCCTGGTATTGGGAGCACCACTGCAAGCATCCAACAAATTGCCTCGCATCCCTACCGAGTGCCTTATTATTGGGAATCATTGCATGGAAAACAAAAATATTTCTACGCACACGCAATGATCTATCCATGGAGATGCATAGCAACGAGGGGGAGAGTGTGTCTACGTACCCTTGTAGACAGTAAGCGGAAACGTTTCACAACGCGGTTGATGTAGTCGAACATCTTCGCGCTTCAACCGATCAAGTACCGAACGCACGTCACTTCCGCGTTCTGCACACGTTCAGTTCGGTGACGTCCCTCGCCTTCTTGATCTAGCAAGACGTCGAGGTTGTAGATGACTTCCGTCAACACGACAACATGGTGACGGTGATGGTGAAGTGAACGGTGGAGGGGGGCATTGCACATGGCTAGGCAATTCTCTGGGGTGTGCTAGGGCGCGTCCCGCCCCACATATATATAGGTGGGAGGGAGAGGGGAGGCTGCCAGGAGGCGCCCCAAGTAGGCCGAATCATACTTGGGGTCCTCCCTAGTAGCGCCCCCCTGCCATATCTAACCTAGGGAGAAGGAAAGAGGGGGGAGAGGGAAGGAAGTGGGAATCCTAATCCACATTTTCCTTTCCCTTCTCCCCTTTCCTTCCCCTCCTTAGGCCGGCCTATATGGGAGGGCGCACTAGCCCCTTGTGGCTGGTGCGTTTCCCCCCTTGGACCATAAGGCCCATATCTTTTGCCGGGGGTGCCTAGAACCCCTTCCGGTGACCCGATATGTACCTGGTACCCTCCGGAACACTTTCGGTGTCCGAATACCATCGTCCTATATATCAATCTTTACTTCTCGACCATTTCGAGACTCCTCGTCATGTTCGTGATCTCATTCGGGACTCCGAACAACATTCGGTCACCAAATCACATAACTCATATAATACTATATCGTCATCGAACGTTAAGCGTGCGGACCCTATGGGTTCGAGAACTATGTAGACATGACCGAGACACCTCTTCCGTCAATAACCAATAGCAGAACCTGGATGCCCATATTGGCTCCTACATATTCTACGAAGATCTTTATCGGTTGAACCGTTATGACAACATACATAACTCCCTTTGTCCATCGGTATGTTACTTGCCCGGGATTCGTGGTATCTTCATACCTAGTTCAATCTCATTACCGACAAGTCTCTTTACTCGTTCCGTAATACATCACCTCGTGACTAACTCCTTAGTCGTTTGCTTGCAAGCTTATCATGTGTATTACCGAGACGGCACATAGATACCTCTCCTATACTCGGAGTGACAAATCCTAATATCAATCTATGCTAACTCAACAAACACCTTCGGACATACCTGTAGAGCATCTTGTTGTGACGTTTGATAGCACACAAGGCATTCCTCCGATATCCGGGAGTTGCATAATCTCATAGTCGAAGCAATATGTATTTGACATGAAGAAAGCAATGACAATAAAACTGAACGATCATTATGCTAAGCTAACGGATGGGTCTTGTCCATCACATCATTCTCCTGATGATGTGATCCCGTTATCAAGTGACAACTCATGTTCATGGTTAGGAAACCTGAACCATCTTTGATCAATGAGTTAGTCTAGTAGAGGCTCACTAGGGACACGTTGTTTGTTTATGTATTCAGACATGTATTAAGGTTTTCGATTAATACAATTCTAGCATGAATAATAAACCTTTATCACAAATAAGGAAATATAAAATAACAACTTTATTATTGCCTCTAGGGCATATTTCTTCACTTATTTATAGCCTCAACAAAAACATTTACAAAAATACCCCTACCTTGATACTAGGATCATAGGGGCATTTCAGACATTTCACATTTACATTTTATTCCCAAGTGATGCTCGAAGATTTTGAAAATGTGGAGCAGATTGGTGATGTATCGTGATGGCGGCATGGCACAAGAGGGCACGGTTCATGAATCCAAACAGAGTGACACATTTTGCCTTGTCAGTTCATCTCTTTTTGATATAGTAGGTAGTAAAACACATCAAATAGATGTTTGTGAGGCCATACTTGAAGACAAAAGTTCTTGAGCCTTGAGCTAGAAGGATTAAGGTATGATAGCTAAGTTCAAGTCTATCTAGTCTATCTATCTATAGAGATACTAAACTCCCATGATTTGAAGCACTCTGGTGTTTCGAGAGTTGTGGGGCCGCCGTGGGACCTGCATGTAAGGTTGTTTGTTGCTTATTTTATTTCCCCTTCTCTCTTTAAGTTTTTACTGGTTTTAATTCATGAGCGCTTATTAAAATTTGGGAACATTAAAAAGAACAAATAATAATAATTTGCATTTTTACCTTCATTAATATTTATTACATTCATGAATATTTTGAAGTTCACGAACATTTTTAAGGTTTGTGAACATTTTTAAAATTTGAAACTTGTTTAGTTTGCAAACATTTTTTGAATCCATGAATACATTTTAATTTGATGAACATTTTCTATAATTCATGATTTTGTAAATTCACAATATATTTTAAAATCCTTGAACATATTTTAATTATACTAACCTATTTCTAAAAATATAGTCCATTTGTCTGACCGAGCGGTAGGGCGAGCGGAGAAAAAGCTAACCGAGTGAGAGGAATAGGGAGTCAAGCTAAGCGAGCGACAGCTCATGGGCCGATCCATGTGAGTGTTATAGCAGCAATTCCAGAATTTCAAACGTAGAATATGACTTCTCTAGAGATTCAAACGACCACCACTAGCTGGCACCAAGGCAGACACATGTAAAGACACCACAATAAGGCTCCAAAAAACTCCATTCTCCTCTAGGTAATATTATCTTCAAAAAGAATCCGGTACAATATCAAACGAAAAAACAACCGACCGCAATAATATATTAGATATAAAAGAATTAATCCCACGAGTGAAGAACGGCCCGGGCGAAGCCTACATTAGTCTCAAGTCAACTTAAAGTGCGACGTTAATGAGCTTTATTTTTCTTCTTCTCGTGCTACTGTGGCCTCTTGTCGGGCGTCCCGCACTTGGCCGGGACGCGCCACTGGAAGCTCCTCCCGGCGGCCTTGGCCTTCATCTTCTCCGCCGGCGCCATCACTGTGTAGTTCCTCCACTGCCCCAGCACGTCCCGGAGGTCGCTGATCTTGTTCGCCATGCCGATGCAGCAGTTGGCATGCATGGTGCACGCCCTCGCCATGTCGTTGCGGAACAGCTGGCAGAAGCCGCCGAAGTGCGCTGTGTCGAGGAACTGGACGCGTATGCGCAGGTCGCTGTCGGCGCCGGCGAGCTCGTGCTTGATGTTGTTGAAGATGGTCTGCTCGTGGTTCCGCGGGAACCTCCGCCGCGCCGTCCGCCACCGCCGCAGCATCTCCACCGTTCGGTTCGTCGACTTCACGTAGTAGAACCCCGTGTTGGGCCAGCTGCTGAGGTCGTCCGCGTCGCCGGAGAACACGTCGCAGGACGTCGCCATGTCCGCGTGCAGGCCGATGTGCCGGAACGGGTCCCGGAACCACAGGATGTCCACATCCGTGAAGAGGAAGCTGTAGCCGAGCTGGAGCACGCGCTGCTGGAGCTCCAGCTTGGTCCACACCAGCTCCACGTACGCGTCGCTCATGAAGTCGCTCGCAGAGCTCAGGTTCATGGACGTCTTCGTCGTCGGGAGGAGGTAGCAAAACCGGTGCACGCTCCGGCAGTGGCGGTAGGCCATGGGGTCCACGGCGACGATGAGGAGGTGGTCGAGGAAGTGCTCGATCTTCTCGCCGGCGAAGAAGCTCTCACGGAAGAGGCCCAGCAGGGAGCCCGCCCGCGCGAACGCCTCGTTCACCGACGTGATGATCACCGTCCGGTCCTCCGTGGCCACCATGGGCAGAAGCTCAGCCAAACCTGCGAAATTGGACTGGGCATCCTGCAAGCAGTTCACACACTAACGTGTCAATTCATAACCATCATAATTTCCCTCTAAGAATATCTCTCCAATTTTTGTTACTTGAGTACAGTACTACAGTAGGACGATACTATGAATATAGAACATTTAACGCTGGATATACTTTCCTGGAAAAGATTACACACATTATTGGAGAAATATTTGGTAGTATTAAACTCAAATATTCTCGAAGCATTGAAAAGATTTTATGTGTATCTTGGTAAAAAAAAAATTGCGGGGGGTGTATCTTGGTAATTAATTAAACCCCAATTATATACTTGGTCACTAGTCAATGTTGTATTCCTCCTTCACTCTACTCAGTTATTGTTTCTGATTCCGTCGAGGCAAGTCCTTTTGCACATCCTCATTAAATTTCTAGATCTAGTCGAATCCCACAAAATTTTGATCCATTTTCTAATCAATCAATTGAGAGTTACAGGGCTGATTCGCAGTACTGATCGTGCTACGTTTTGTTTCGTAAAAAAGGCCAGCTTCTAAAATGTCAATCTTCCTTTCGTTATCACGCGCAAATTCATGCTGCTCATTGAAAAAACTTACTCCCTTCATCCAAATATATAGGGTCTAATCCCTTTTTCGAGGTTGCATTTGACCATTGATAAGAATAAACATATATCAGATGTATGATATAAAAACTATATCATTAGAAACTTCTTTCGCATATGAATTTAGTCATATGCTTTGTGTAACATCCATGCCATATGTTATTATTTTAACTTGTGGTCAGAGGTGACCTAAAAAACCGTATTAGGCCCTATATATTTGGATGGAGTACTGATTTCATAACAATTAGGACAGCTTTCCTGTGTTTCTAGCTAAATCGTGAATTGATCGTCAGTTAATATTGTTTTCCTTATTTACTCTACTCCATTATTGTTTCTACCCCGATAACTCCATTTGCACATCCTAATCATTTTGAGACCCCTTCCAATCCTAGTAAAATATTTGTGAGGATTTAATCATGTTATTAAGTTAATGCCAAATCTGCCAAGAAGTTCTTATATCTTTTTTTTTTGCGGGAAGAATTTCTTAGATCTTAGCCAGCCAAACTTACTCGTCTAATTAGCCTCAAGATTTGCTTTGTTTATCTAAACACCTGGAAAGGACGTTGGAGCTCACTACACCAATAGGGGACTAAATGAACAAGCCTACTTAAAGTGCTCTTTTTTTCTTTCTAAAATGTATAGTAACTATACTAATTTAACGGCTCAATATGCCCGATGCACAAAAACTTGACTAGCCGCGAGTAAAAAGGCCAGCCTCCTATTCCAAACAAATACACCATGTAATACAAGGGATCTATCTCAACGAGAAACACTGAAACAAAGTGATTATGGGATTCAATCATGTCATATGTGTTTTCATACCGAAATGGAATCATCGAAATGCTACACATCATATGGAAACATGTAAAGAAACCAAATGGAAGTGAGACCAGCACAATGAACTACCTACCTCGTTAGAGTTTCCACTATTTTGTTTTGGTGCTCGCCTTGGAGACGGCATCATTGCATCTAGTGGTGGCCACCTCTGGCTGGCGAGCACCAATAGCAGAAAGAGGGTTATAGTGGTTGCACTCCAAAACTTTACAAACCGATGAAGACTTCCGTCATGGAACTCCATGATGATTTCCAAAACAAAAAAGAACTTTACCGTGTTGGAGAGATATACCTCCATTGCATTGGATTTATAGGGTGTCCATGACTAATTGGCATGCAGCTAATGCTGGCAGGAGTTAATGACATTATGGTAGCGATTAAAATCGTACTTGGAGATATATGCATGATAAAAGAATAATTATTACCTTCTAAAGATGTAGGCACTTCAGTGTGAGGATATGGACATCTGTAGGTTTCTATGGGTTTTGAGATCTGAGGGTGTCTTCAATCCACAATTTCACAAAGTGGCGGAGACTTATGTCGTGGAACTCATATGGTGATGTGAAACTAAAAAATTAACATTATTTGCATTGCAAAAATCCACTTCGGGTTACATTGTATTTATAAGGCGGTCTATAATGTATGGGTGATGCAAAATATGGATAATGCATGCACAAATCAATTAGATTGAAGCAGTGAGTTGCTGACTAATTGGAAATATATGCATGGTAAACAACAATTATTACCTTCTAGAAATGTAGATATTGGATCTGAATGTCCATAGGTTCCTATGGGTTTTGAGAGGTGAGGGGATACCAAAATAAAACAAGAAGATGGGTGAGGGGTGATTCCGATGTCATTGCTCCCCTCTCCACCAAACCCTACCCTCGATGCTAAACAATTGTAGATAATAGTGGTGGTAAAATAAGCACCATTCACCTTCTACCTTGGGGTTACCTTGTCGGTCCTTTCTTGTCTGGTTCAGCAATAATCACTAGATTTTGAAGTTTTGTGGTGGTAGACTTTGTTAATTTGTCAAACCATGGGTTGCAATCCCCCTAACTCACCTAATGGTATTGTGATATGCCTGTAGGATTTGCTTCTTACAAAAAAGACAATGTCATCATATCAATCGGTGACAACTCCGGTTGGTGAGCACTAACAGGAAGAGGAGAGAAAGGGAGGTTGCAATCCGCAGCTTGATGAAAGTACCCCATGGTGATGTGGAACATGAACTCCATGGTATTGGGATCGCCATCGCAAGCCCAAAGGCACACTTTTGGGCCAGTTTTGGGAGGGGAGGGATATGACCAAGGGTTCTAGGGAGTTACGAAATCGTGAATGATCTCTCGTCCTTGCCGAGCACCTTATTTATGGCCGAAACAAAAATATTTACAAAAGTATCCCTACAATGATGCTCGGATCTTAAGGGTATTTGAGAGATTTTTTGTTTGCATCTTACTCCCGGGTCCTTCTTGATGATTTCAAGGCGGTATTTGTGGAGCCAGCGTGAGACGTACTATGATGACATCATGGTCGTACAAGGCCGTAACTCTTGAACTAAAAGAGAGATAGGACCCGGGCAAGTCGGGCCGCGTCCCGGGTCTTGACACCAAAATCCTTTCACAACGGTAGCACTATTTGCTACTTCGTGGCACTATTTTCCATGTTTAGCCCGGGATTGGCCTTGGGCCTAACCCCATCCTAGCTCCGTCGGTGTCGCTGAAGAGAGACAAAGCATGTTTGGTGTCGTTCACGCGTAAAGTTGTGCTCCCTTTGATATAGGTATTAGAACAATTTAAATAAATGTTTTAGTGGCTATAGTTTGTTTCATGTAATTCTTTATTTGGAATGTAGGACTGTGGTTGTAACAAAACACCTATCACCCAAAATCTAACTTGAGTCGGCCCCCTTTCTTTAGGCTACAGATTCCTGAGAATCATTGTGACTATGGATTCCCGAGAACCAGTTTCTAGGTGTGAATTCTCGAGAATCAGAAGCAAGTTGTTTGCTTACCATATTGTTGGACAGGTGTAGGAATTGTTGGGTTTTTTAAATGTCAGTAATGTCCCTGAAAGTTGGATATGATGTTTATATGCTGATACGCACAAATTAAGCTGTTTCGAGTGGTTAAAATGGAAAATTGTTGTTTAACCGTATGTGACATATCTTGTGTCTACAAATGTCATGATCATGGAAACATTTCATTCAAAGTATGCATATGAAACATAACATCCAAAATATGCACCAACCTTCATTCTTACATGCAAAACATATCATCCAAAATATCCACCAACCATCATTCCTACATATGACACGTACGTATCATCCAAAATATGCATTAACCATCCGCCAACAAGACATTATCAATTGCCTCACGAGTTGATTGAGGTTACTGTTGTTCTTATGATCATGTTAAAATCGCCACCAAGGAGCCAGGGTCCAGCCATCATGTCACAAAGGTCATAGAGCTCCGCGAGGAAGGCTAGCTTCTCATCATCCCCTTGGGGGCATCTCATACTATCACTCGCTTGGGTTTCAAGATCATATGTCATACACTATTTGTGGGTTTGCATTCTCATGATGCGACATGAACACCCAAACCTTCTGAGCAAACTACAAGCTGACGACATAAACCTCGATCTTGTCTTACGCACAACTGCAGACACATTTGTACATCTCAAAAGGAAATGGTCGATTACATGTGCATCGCTATCAACCAATCATCAGTGGATGCATATCCCAGGGACCTTCCACCGCACGGGGCCGCGCCGGCGCTGTGCGTCGTCCATCCCCCTATACACGCGCCACTCCTTCATCAGGTTCCCGAGGTCATGGAGCTTGGCGGCGAGGCCGACGCAGCAGTTGGCGTGCATGGTGTAGAGCGTGTTGAAGTCCCGGGTGTTGTTGCAGAACCCGGCGTTGTGCACCGTGTCGAGGAACTGCACCCGGAGCCCGCGCTTGTCGACCAGCTCGAACTTGATCTCGTTGAACACCTGCTGCTCGTGCTTCCCCGGGAAGGACAGCCTCGCCGCCCGCCACGCCTCGAAGACGCCCACCATGAGCGCGCTCGACCTCACGTACAGGAACCCCGTGTTCGGGGCGTTCACGGGGCTGTACGGGTCCCCGAAGTAGAAGTCCGACGAGGTCACCATGTGTGCCGCCACCGACATCCGCTCGAATGGGTTGCGGAACCACATGATGTCCACATCCTACATCATCAGGTTGAAATGCAACAAAAGTTTTAGGGGTGCGATAATATAATGGAGGATATACAGAAAGTTTGAGAATACTTACATAAATCTAAAAGGCATATATAATCTGTGTATCTAATCTAATAAAAAGAATAAAATATCTTAGAGATTTCTCACAAACTTACACGTACGGCCTATTTTTTTAAAAAAATTCCACCACACATGTTGTATTTTGGTAGGATGTGTACCCCACATATTTGAGAGGTACGAAATGCTAAGCTAATAAGCCTCAAGTTTTTTGTTAGCAAGTGTGAGAGGGGTGTTTATGCAAAAATGTGGTCACATTGGACTGGTTCTTGGCATCCATTTTTTGATTTGTCTTCTTTGTTTAGGCAAAGTGGCAAACTGTGCCACCTGCTCCGGCGACGAATACTACGTACCGTGAAGAGGAAGTTGTAGCCGAGCTCGAGGATCCTCTGCTGCAGCCGGACCTTGCTCCACACCAGGTCCAGGTAGTCCTTGCTCATGAACACCTTCTCGTCCGAGAGGTCCTTGCCGCCGACCAGGGGCGGCAGGAGGTAGCAGTGCGGGTGCACGGCCCGGCACCGCTCCAGCGCCCCGGTGTCGAGGGCCACGACGAGGAGGTGATCCACGAAGTGCGCGATCCGCTCCCCGGCGCGGAAGCTCTCGAGCAAGAGGTCCAGCAGCGAGCCCTCGGCCGCCCACGCCTCGTTCACCGACGTCATGATCACCGTTTTGTGCTCGTCCGCCACCGTCCGCAGCAGCCGCTCCAGCTCGTCCTCCGCCGCCTGCCGGACCAAATTAAACATCAGAGATGCTAAAGGAAAAGTACAGATAACTAACTTAGCAAGAATCGCAAGCTTTGGAAACCTGGCTAGTGTTGTGGCTGGCCTCCTGAGGGGAGGCAACGCCGTCGACCTTGCTTGCGCTCGTGTGGTTAGCCTCCTGCTCCTGGGCAGGAGCAACCGGCGCCGCCATGGTTCCATTGACCCAGCTGGATATGCCGGCCGAGGACGGCCCGGCCCCGATCCCGTCCGAGGACATGAAGAAGATGAGCACCCCGGCGACGGACGCCCCGAGGAGGAGCGACACGAGCTGGTTCAGCAGGTTGGGCTGGATCCCCATCATGTATGCGATGCGTGTGTGTCTGCACGAGAATCGCCAGCAGGAGCAGAGAGAAGACTCGGGATGATGACGAAAAGCGGAGTGCCGTCCGGGAGAACTGATCGTCGGCAGGGACAGGGAAAATAAATAATCAGGAGGAGGGCGAGAAGGGGAGGGAAACTGCTTAGCAGCTCATGCTGTGTCTACCTACTTTAATTAACTCTGAATCTGGTGTTAGCTGGGTCTGGGAGGTTGATATATTCAAACCGGGACACTGCCCAATCGGACCGTTTCTACATGGTCACAGTATATGCACAGACGGTGCAACGTGCGCGCGGTGCCCTTCTCATGTCATGTGATGTGAGAAGTCAGAGTCCGCCTCCTGGCTTTGACAGGGAGACGGCGAATGTGCTATATTCTTCAGCTCTTGCTCCATGTGTGTGTATGCCGTCAGAATTCAGAAACTCTCTTGATCTAGTTGGCTTCGATAGGGAAATGACCAATGTGCGGCGCTCTTCGGTACTAGTTGGATCTAATGCTCAATCAGGAACCTTCATGGTCTAGTTGGTTTCGATGGGGAGATGGCCAGTGTGCCGTGCTCTTCAGCGGTACTCGGTGGAACTGTCGCTCCATGTGTATAATACATGACACCAGAAACTCACCACTGGGAGTGAAACGTTGTATTTTTGTACTCAGCTGCGCATTCCTCCATTCATTCACATGTGCAGCTGTTCATTCTTTGTGCAAGCACAGTAAAAATGGCTCTTTCGCATGAGACGGGCCTGCAATTCATATGTAAGCAGCTGCTGCTTCTTCTACTGTTCTTGACAATAATACAACTGAGTACTGACTGCTTACTGAAGAATTTAAGCTTGGTGGTAGTACATTAGGCAGTTGGATCTCTTGCCCCGTTTCGGATATAAATTTTTTTGGGAAGGAGAATATCAGCTTGGATGCGTGCAATAATGTTGAACTAGTGGCAATTTAGTATTGCGCCCCTTGAACTGAATCATACACGTCTCACGTGGACGAGCGCGCCAGTTCACACTCTCTTTTGAAAATTACTTGTCAACTGTGGGATGGCTGCGTGAGATCATGTTGGACAAAGCAGGGTTACTTGGGCAGCTTGGCTATCCATCCACAGTTGGTTTATTTACCTTTTTCCCAATTAATAAAAAAACTAAACATAATGCCGAGATCTCAAATGGGCTATCGTCATGACCTCAGAATTTGCGATTTCGTCACGGAGCTTCACATTAGCGCTCTCTCTCATCGGATGAACACGGCATCTCTTCATTTTCTTCATAGCAAGAGAGAGAAAACATCATCAAACTGCTTTGGCTCTTTCAAATATCTGAAGTCAGATTCTGCCTTCTGAGCAAGAAAAAAAATATCAGATTTTGCCTGCAAAAAAAAACATTCTTAGTCAGATCCTTTTCTTTTTCGCAAAAGCTAATCCTACCGACTAGTGGTTTGTAACATATCCGCACGATCGCGTTGCCGTTCAATTGGAATCCAACGATGCACGTAGTCCGTTTCGACCGAAGCGCCCGTGGCAATAGCCGTTACAGTGTTTGGGTGTCGATGACAAGCGGGCCCCGCCGGAACCATCCCTCTCGCCCAATGCCCACGTTCTCCACTCGCCCGTCTTCCCCTTCGCCCGCATTACTTCTTACCCCCCCCCTCTCACGCTGTGGTGTGCATTCGATTCTGCTCTCGCTCCCCTCTCCCTCGTCTGCGACGGTTGCTGGTGGTGGCGTGGTCCGGTTCCCGGTGGACGGCGTCTGAATCTGCGGTGAGGAACGCATTTCCCGACCCCCTTTGTCTTCCTGTTTTGCTTCCCCGGTGTGTTCCCACCGTTCCGCCGTTGATTTTTGGTGTACGGAGCCTCCGAAACCGGCCGGTTTTTGTTCCCATTAGGTCGAATTAGGTTAGTTTAGGCCGGCTTCTAGATTCTGAATCGGCGGTGAGGAACGCATTGCCCACCCCCTCTGTTTTCCTGTTGCTCCGCATGCATGTTCCGCCGTTGATTTTTGGTGCTCGGACCATCCGAATCCGGTTGGTTGTTGTTCCAATTAGGTTAGATTAGGTCGCCTTCTAGTTTCAATTGAAGATGGCTGTGAAATTTGGTTCAATTTTGTGCGTAATCGGTCGGCTGGTTGGTGTCGATAGGTTTTCATGGTGGATAAGCGTGGTCGGTTCTACTATGGATTTTCTCACCCTTTTTTTTCTTCCGTTAGTGTTGTGCATGTTGATTTTTAGGACATGCAATAGTGTTTGGTGTTTATGGATTTTAGGATGTGCATTAGTGGATGTTGATTTGAACAGTAACCCTAAGTTCATTCCCAAAATGTTGTTATGTCGGATTTGTTTGATGTGTTCTGTCTATTGATTAGGCTTGCGATGCTCTAATTACCATGTTTACAATGCTTTGAATTACCGGTGTTGTTTGTTCTATTTAATTATCATGATGAAGGTATTGAACTTGCCAATGACATTGCACTCAAATTACCAGATGCTGAAACACTGCTATTATCGGTGTTGTTTGTTATGTTTAAATTATCACGATGATGGTATTGCACTTACTAATGACAAGGCACTCAAATTACCAGGTGCTAAAACACTGCTATTTTTATGACTGGTGCTGTTTATGTGCCTAAATGTCCTGTTGGTCGATAATTTTGAGCGGTGCAATCGCGCTCTGATTACCAATTGTTTTTACGCTTTGTGCTTTTCTTTTTGGATATCCCCAATGATGATGTGCAAGCAGTTACCATTATCATGTTACCGTACTTACCAGTATTTTTCTAGTCTAACTACATGCAACACAATGCTCATTTCTTATTCAATGGTCTGGTAGTTTTGTGAGTGCTTACCGGCATCATTTTTGTGATTATTAATGACTATGTGTCAATGCTAATTTTATCAAGGGTAAATTGGATGTACATCATCAAATTGATGCCACCTTTCTCACTTACCATTATAATTGTGCCTCGGTTATCAGTTGCACATGCTTTAATATACTTTGTTTTGCTATAGTTTAGCAGGTGTGGCACCATCTTTGTTTTTTAACCAGATTTTTTTCCTGTAAACCAAGTGCATTTTGCTTGATTTATTTATTATGGTCATGATAATCTTTTTTTGTGTCACCATGAACCACAATGATAAGTTTATCAGCTGTATTATTGCTTTGTCAAACACCAGTTTACAAATGTTGATATTAATTGTGATATCAGTTTTTCATAAGTCATCTAATTGGTTTCATTCGCTTTCTTTTCGTTCCTACGTGACAAGGACACAATGCCGAGGAAGCGCAAAGGAGATGGTGATGGAATTGATGAGGTTCCTTCAAAAAAAGGCGAAACGCCCTCCTCCGCGGAACAGAGCCTCATCCAGTTCATTTCTTTTAGCATGCAAAGACATGAATAATGACAGGAAGGTTGCCATTGATGAGATGAACTTCACAAGCCTTCGGAATATCCTGTGTGACCATCTCTTCAACAATCTTAGTGTGTGGTTTGCTGATCTTTACAATCCCGATTCCCGTGAGGTGGTCGTACCGGGGCGGGGCAGGCTTTCGGTTAATGAGGAATATGTGCATCACGTTATGGGTGTGCCGCGTGGAGGGGAGGATGTCCCTTACAACCTCCCTACTGAAACTGATATTGAGTTAGGGCTCGAGTTGTTCGGCGAACTTGGATATGCCCCTAAAATGACTGATATTGTTGATCTCATAAAGGGTTCTGTAAATGCTGATGATACTTTCAAGCGTATATGGTTTTTGCTTGTTGGGAATACAGTCATTGCCCCAACCACCTCCAAAAAAAGTCAGCCCTAGATGGTATGATGTGCTGCTAAGTGGTTATGTAATTTTGTCATTTCTTTCTTGTGTGCCTGATAACTTTACTGTATGTCACTGCGGTAACTTTCATATTTTTTGTGTTCCATTCGGTGAACTTCAATTTCTTTGTTTTCAACTTGCAGCGTGACATCAATGGTATTAAAATTTCAATTGGTCCAAATTCATTGCTGATGAATTACACAAGGCGCTGCTAAAACGCAAGCCTACCAGGGGTTTCCTTCTCTTCTACAATGTAAGTGATGGTGTTTTCGCCTTACCTTCTTTTTTGTCATTTGTCTCTGATTTTGTTCGTGTTTACCATGACACTTGTATTTTTGTTATCATCTATTGTACATTCATGCGGTTGATCTTTCTGTACTCGGCATCGTATTGCCTGATGGTCCTTTTCCTATCAATGTCTGGACGAAGAAGCTGATAACTCTTGTCCTCAATAAGGATGTTCAAGCTAATGCCATCAGATATTGTTCTTTGTTTTCAATGTGACATATGCTCTATAAAGGATAATAATTTTGTTGCAACCTTGTGATAATTCTTATTGTAATGCCTTGATAACTTCGTGATGTGAAACTCATGCCATCATGTTTTTTATGGCAACATATGTTCTCACATATCTTGATAACTTGGTTGCATTCCTGTGATGATTCTTTTTGTAAAGCCTTTGATAACTTAAGTTTTTGCTGATATCTAATTGTGCTATTTTAGCTTTCTCGTATATTGTTCTTCAATTTCATGTGACTGAATGTTTGTTAAATCATGAATACATTCATGTGTTTATTGCAACGACACCATACATTTGTTGGGTATTGTTCATGTGTGTGCTTTTTGTGAACTCCTGATAACTTTTGTTGCATTTTGGTGATCACTTATTTTTATTTTTTTGCATTATTCTATTGAGCAGAAATTTGCCAAATATACTCAAATAGTTGCTCGATTCACGTCTGCCATGGCCGGCATAATAGGCGATCTTGTGCAATCATCCACCGCTTTGGATGATGAGGGCCATTCAGATGCCTCCCGTTAGCTAGACGCTGGATTGAATGTTCTTTCTTCCGCTGCTCGTATGACGGCAAGGACCACGCGCTCATCGCAAGGTAGGCGGCCAGAAAGCCCTGGAAAGAACATTGCTGATGATTCTAATAGTGATGACGAGAACCACAGAGGCAATCACGCTGATTCTGATGCTGACTCCGATGATGATGATGATATGGATTATCGAGTTGTCCGTCGTCGCAGTAAGGATCCTTTCGTTGCTTCAGGAGTGGTATCACGGATGTAGCTATGGGCAGCGGGCCAGCTGATGATGACACCACACATCTGGATGATGCAACTATCAAAGCTCATGAGAGCACTGTTGGGGAACGTAGTAATTTCAAAATTTTCCTACGCACACGCAAGATCATGGTGATGGCATAGCAACAAGAGGGAAGAGTGTTCGTCCACGTACCCTCGTAGACCGTAAGCGGAAGCGTTATGACAACGCGGTTGATGTAGTCGTACGTCTTCACGATCCGACCGATCCAAGCACCGAACGTACGGCACCTCCGAGTTCAGCACACGTTCAGCTCGATGACGATCCCCGGGCTCCGATCCAGCAAAGCTTCGGGGATGAGTTCCGTCAGCACGACGGCGTGGTGACGATGATAATGTTCTACCGGCGCAGGGCTTCGCCTAAACTCCACGACGATATGATCGAGGTGGAATATGGTGAAGGGGGGCACCGCACACGGCTAAGGAATGATCCATAGATCAACTTGTGTGTTATGTGGTGCCCCCCTGCCCCCGTATATAAAGGAGCAAGGGGGAGGGGGCGGCCGGCCAAGGGAGGGCGCACCAGGGAGGAGTCTTCCCTCCTTTCCTAGTCCAACTAGGAGACCTTCCATGTAGTAGGAGTAGGAGAGAAGGAAAGGGAAGAGAGAAGGGAAGGAAGGAGGGGGTGCAGCCCCTCCCCCTAGTCCAATTCGGATTAGGCCTTGGGGGGGCGCGCGGCCTGCCCTAGGCAGCCCCTCTCTCTTTCCCGTATGGCCCAATAAGGCCCAATACTTCTCCCGGTGAATTCCCGTAACTCTCCGGTACTCCGAAAAATACCCGAATCACTCGGAACCTTTCCGAACTCCGAATATAGTCGTCCGATATATCGATCTTTACGTCTCGACCATTTCGAGACTCCTCGTCATGTCCCCGATCTCATCCGGGACTCCGAACTCCTTCGGTATATCAAAACTCATAAACTCATAATATAACTGTCATCGTAACGTTAAGCGTGCGGACCCTACGGGTTCGAGAACTATGTAGACATGACCTAAAACTATTCTCGGTCAATAACCAATAGCGGAACCTGGATGCCCATATTGGTTCCTACATATTCTACGAAGATCTTTATCGGTCAAACCGCATAACAACATACATTGTTCCCTTTGTCATCGGTATGTTACTTGCCCGAGATTTGATCGTCGGTATCCAATACCTAGTTCAATCTCGTTACTGGCAAGTCTCTTTACTCGTTCCGTAATGCATCATTCCGTAACCAACTCATTTGGTCACATTGCTTGCAAGGCTTATAAAGATGTGCATTACCGAGATGGCCCAGAGATACCTCTCCGACAATCGGAGTGACAAAACCTAATCTCGAAATACGCCAACTCAACATGTACCTTCGGAGACACCTGTAGTACTCCTTTATAATCACCCAGTTACGTTGTGACGTTTGGTAGTACCCAAAGTGTTCCTCCGGTAAACGGGAGTTGCATAATTCTCATAGTTACAGGAACATGTATAAGTCATGAAGAAAGCAATAGCAACATACTAAACGATCAAGTGCTAGGCTAACGGAATGGGTCATGTCAATCACATCATTCTCCTAATGATGTGATCCCATTAATCAAATGACAACTCTTTTGTCCATGGCTAGGAAACATAACCATCTTTGATAAACGAGCTAGTCAAGTAGAGGCATACTAGTGACACTATGTTTGTCTATGTATTCACATATGTATTATGTTTCCGGTTAATACAATTCTAGCATGAATAATAAACATTTATCATGAAATAAGGAAATAAATAATAACTTTATTATTGCCTCTAGGGCATATTTCCTTCAGTCTCCCACTTGCACTAGAGTCAATAATCTAGTTCACATCGCTATGTGATTTAACTCCAATATTCACATATGCATGTGATTAATACCCATAGTTCACATCATCATGTGATCAACACCCAAAGGGTTTACTAGAGTCAATAATCTAGTTCACATCGCTATGTGATTACCCAAAGGGTTTACTACAGTCAATAATCTAGTTCACATCGCTATGTGATTAACACCCAAAAGAGTACTAAGGTATGATCATGTTTTGCTCGTGAGAGAAGCTTAGTCAACGGGTCTGTCATATTCAGAGCCGTATGTATTTCGCAAATATTCTATGTCCACAATGCTCTACACGGAGCTACTCTAGCTAATTGCTCCCACTTTCAATATGTATCCAGATTGAGACTTAGAGTCATCTGGATTGGTGTAAAAGCTTGCATCGTTGTAACTTTTACGACGGGCTCTTTTATCACCTCCATAATCGAGAAACGTCTTCTTAGTCCTCACTAAGGATATTCTTGACCCATGTCCAGTGATCTACTTATTAGATCAAAATTGTATTCCTTTGCCAAACACAGAGCAAGGTATACAATAGGTCTGGTTCACAGCATAGCATACTTTATAGAACCTATGACTGAGGCATAGGGAATGACTTTTCATTCTCTTTCTATTTTCTGCAATGGTCGGGTCTTGAGTCTTACTCAACTTCACACCTTGTAACACAGGCAAGAACTCCTTCTTTGACTGTTCCATTTTGAACTATTTCAAAAATTTATCAAGGTATGTACTCATTGAAAAATCTTATCAAGCGTCTTGATCTATCTATATAGATCTTGATGCTCAATGTGTAAGCAGCTTCACCGAGGTCTTGCTTTGAAAAACTCTTATTCAAGTATCCTTTCATGCTATCCAGAATTTCCATATCATTTCCAATTAACAATATGTCATCCACATATAATATTAGAAATGCTACAGAGCTCCCACTCACTTTCTTGTAAATACAGGCTTCTTCAAAAGTCTGTATAAAACCATATGCTTTGATCAACTCATCAAAGCGTATATTCCAACTCCGAGATGCTTGCACCAGTCCATTGATGGATTGCTGGAGCTTGCACACTTCGTTAGCCTCTTTAGGATTGACAAAAACCTTCTGGTTGCATCATATACAACTCTTCTTTAATAAATCCATTAAGGAATGCAGTTTTGACATCCATTTGCCAGATTTCATAAAATGTGGCAATTGCTAACATGATTCAGACAGACTTAAGCTTCGATACGAGTGAGAAAATCTCATCGTATTCAACACCTTGAACTTGTTGAAAACATTTCGCAACAAGTCGAGCTTAGTAGATAGTAACACTACTATCAATGTCCGTCTTCCTCTTGAAGATCCATTTATTTAACATGGCTTGCTGATCATCGAGCAAGTCAATCAAAGTCCATACTTTGTTCTCATACATGGATCATATCTCAGATTTTATGGCCTCAAGCCATTTCGTGGAATCTGGGCTCATCATCGCTTCCTCATAGTTCGTAGGTTCATCATGGTCTAGTAACATGACTTCCAGAACAGGATTACCGTACCACTCTGGTGCGGATCTTACTCTGGAAGACCTACGAGGTTCTGTAGTAACTTAATTTGAAGTTTCATGATCATCATCATTAACTTCCTCACTAATTGGTGTAGTAGTCACAGGAACAGATTTCTGTGATGAACTACTTTCCAATAAGGGAGCAGGTACAGTTACCTCATCAAGTTCTACTTTCCTCCCACTCACTTCTTTCGAGAGAAACTCCTTCTCTAGAAAGGATCCATTCTTAGCAATGAATAACTTGCCTTCCGATCTGTGATAGAAGGTGTACCCAATAGTTAACTTTGGGTATTCTATGAAGACGCACTTCTCCGATTTGGGTTTGAGCTTATCAGGTTGAAACTTTTTTCATATAAGCATCGCAACTCCAAACTTTAAGAAATGACAGCTTAGGTTTACTGCTAAACCATAGTTCATACGGTGTCGTCTCAACGGATTTAGATGGTGCCCTTTTAAACGTGAATGCAGCTGTCTCTAATGCACAACCCCAAAACGATAGTGGTAAAACCGATAAGAGACATCATAGATCGCACCATATCCAATAAAGTGCGGTTACGACGTTCGGACACACCATAACGTTGTGGTGTTCCAGGTGGCGTGAGCTGTGAAACTATTCCACATTGTTTTAACTGAAGACCAAACTCGTAACTCAAATATTCGTCTCCGCGATCAGATCGTAGAAACTTTATTTTCTTGTTACGATGATTTTTCCACTTCACTCTGAAATTCTTTGAACCTTTCAATTATTTCAGACTTATGTTTCATCAAGTAGATATACCCATATCTGCTCAAATCATTTTGTGAAGGTCAGAAAATAACGATACTTGCCACGAGCATCAACACTCATTGGATCGCATACATCGGTATGTATTATTTCCAATAAGTCAGTAGCTTGTTCCATTGTTCCGGAGAACGGAGTTTTTAGTCATCTTGCCCAAAAGGCACGGTTCGCAAGCATCAAATGATTCATAACCAAGTGATTCCGAAAATCCATCTTTATGGAGTTTCTTCATGCGCTTTACACCGATATGACCCAAACGGCAGTGCCACAAATAAGTTGCACTATCATTATTAACTTTTCATCTTTTGGCATCAATATTATGAATATGTGTATCACTACGATCGAGATCCAACAAACTATGTTCATTGGGTGTATGACCATCGAAGGTCTTATTCATGTAAACAGAACAACAATTATTCTCTGACTTTAAATGAATAACCGTATTGCAATAAACATGATCAAATCATATTCATGCTCAACGCAAACACCAAATAACATTTATTTAGGTTCAACACTAATCCCGAAAGTATAGGGAGTGTGCGATGATGATCATATCAATCTTGGAACCACTTCCAACACACATCGTCACATCACCCTCAACTAGTTTCTGTTTATTCTGTAACTCCTGTTTCGAGTTACTAATCTTAGCAACCGAACAAGTATCAAATACTCAGGGGTTACTATAAACACTAGTAAGGTACACATCAATAACATGTATATCAAATATACCCTTGTTCACTTTGCCATCCTTCTTATCCACCAAATATTCAAGGCATTTCCGCTTCTAGTGACCATTTCCTTTGCAGTATAATCACTCAGTTTCAGGCTTTGGTCCAGCTTTGGGCTTCTTCGCGGGACTGACAACTTGCTTGTCATTCTACTTGAAGTTCCCTTTCTTTCCCTTTGCCCTTTTCTTGAAACTAGTGGTCTTGTCAATCATCAACACTTGATGCTCTTTCTTGATTTCTACCTTCGTTGATTTCAACATCACGAAGAGCTCGGAATCGTTTTCGTCATCCCTTGCATACTATAGTTCATCACAAAGTTCTACTAACTTGGTGATGGTGACTAGAGAATTCTGTCAATCACTATCTTATCTGGAAGATTAACTCCCACTTGATTCAAGCGATTGAAGTACTCAGACAATCTGAGCACATGCTCACTAGTTGAGCGATTCTCCTCCATCTTTTAGCATAGAACTTGTTGGAGACTTCATATCTCTCAACTCGGGTATTTGCTTGAAATATTAACTTCAATTCCTGGAACATCTCATATGGTCCATGACGTTCAAAACATCTTTGAAGTCCCGATTCTAAGCCGTTAAGCATGGTGCACTAAACTATCAAGTAGTCATCATATTGAGCTAGCCAAACGTTCATAACGTCTGCATCTGCTCCTGCAATAGGTCTGTCACCTAGCGGTGCATCAAGGACATAATTCTTCTGTGCAGCAATGAGGATAAACCTCAGATCACGGACCAAGTCCGCATCATTGCTACTAACATTTTCAACATAGTTTTCTCTAGGAACACATATAAAAAACATATGGAAGCAACAACGCGAGCTATTGATCTATAACACAATTTGCAAAATACTACCAGGACTAAGTTCATGATAAATTTAAGTTCAATTAATCATATTACTTAAGAACTCCCACTTAGACAGACATCTCTCGAGTCATCTAAGTGATCACGTGATCCAAATCAACTAAACCATAACCGATCATCACGTGAGATGGAGTAGTTTTCAATGGTGAACATCACTATGTTGATCATATCTACTATATGATTCACGCTCGACCTTTCGGTCTCCGTGTTCCGAGGCCATATCTGCATATGCTAGGCTCGTCAAGTTTAACCTGAGTATTCTGCGTGTGCAAAACTGGCTTGCACCCGTTGTAGATGGACGTAGAGCTTATCACACCCGATCATCACGTGGTGTTTGGGCACGACGAACTTTGGCAACGGTGCATACTCAGGGAGAACACTTCTTGATAATTTTAGTGAGAGATCATCTTAAAATGCTACCGTCAATCAAAGCAAGATAAGATGCATAAAGGATAAACATCACATGCAATCAATATAAGTGATATGATATGGCCATCATCATCTTGTGCTTGTGATCTCCATCTTCGAAGCACCGTCGTGATCACCATCGTCACCGGCGCGACACCTTGATCTCCATCGTAGCATCGTTGTCGTTACGCCATCTATTGCTTCTACGACTATCGCTACCGCTTAGTGATAAAGTAAAGCAATTACAGGGCGTTTGCATTTCATACAATAAAGCGACAACCATATGGCTCCTGCCAGTTGCCGATAACTTCGGTTACAAAACATGATCATCTCATACAATAAAATATAGCATCACGTCTTGACCATATCACATCACAACATGCCCTGCAAAAACAAGTTAGACGTCCTCTACTTTGTTGTTGCAAATTTTACGTGGCTGCTACGGGCTTAGCAAGAACCGTTCTTACCTACGCATCAAAACCACAACGATAGTTCGTCAAGTTAGTGCTGTTTTAACCTTCGCAAGGACCGGGCGTAGCCACACTCGATTCAGCTAAAGTGAGAGAGACAGACACCCGCCAGCCACCTTTAAGCACGAGTGCTCGTAACGGTGAAACCAGTCTCGCGTAAGCGTACGCGTAATGTCGGCCCGGGCCGCTTCATCTCACAATACCGCCGAACCAAAGTATGACATGCTGGTAAGCAGTATGACTTGTATCGCCCACAACTCACTTGTGTTCTACTCGTGCATATAACATCAACGCATAAAACCTAGGCTCGGATGCCACTGTTGGGGAACGTAGTAATTTCAAAAAAATTCCTACGCACAGGCAAGATCATGTTGATGGCATAGCAACGAGAGGGGAGAGTGTTGTCCACGTACCCTCGTAGACTGTAAGCGGAAGCGTTATGACAACGCGGTTGATGTAGTCGTACGTCTTCACGATCCGACCGATCCAAGCACCGAACGTACGGCACCTCCGAGTTCAGCACACGTTCAGCTCGATGACGATCCCCGGGCTCCGATCCAGCAAAGCTTCGGGGATGAGTTCCGTCAGCACGACGGCGTGGTGACGATGATGATGTTCTACCGGCGCAGGGCTTCGCCTAAACTCCGCGACGATATGACCGAGGTGGAATATGGTGGAGGGGGCACCGCACACGGCTAAGGAACGATCCGTAGATCAACTTGTGTGTTATGGGGTGCCCCCTGCCCCCGTATATAAAGGAGCAAGGGGGAGGGGGCGGCCGGCCAAGGGAGGGCGCGCCAGGGAGGAGTCCTACTCCCACCGGGAGTAGGACTCCCTCCTTTCCTAGTCCAACTAGGAGACCTTCCATGTAGTAGGAGTAGGAGAGAAGGAAAGGGAAGAGAGAAGGGAAGGAAGGAGGGGGTGCGGCCCCTCCCCCTAGTCCAATTCGGACTAGGCCTTGGGGGGGCGCGCGGCCTGCCCGAGGCAGCCCATCTCTCTTTCCCGTATGGCCCAATAAGGCCCAATACTTCTCCCGGCGAATTCCCGTAACTCTCCGGTACTCCGAAAAATACCCGAATCACTCGGAACCTTTCCGAACTCCGAATATAGTCGTCCAATATATCGATCTTTACGTCTCGACCATTTCGAGACTCCTCGTCATGTCCCCGATCTCATCCGGGACTCCGAACTCCTTCGGTACATCAAAACTCATAAACTCATAATATAACTGTCATCGTAACGTTAAGCGTGCGGACCCTACGGGTTCGAGAACTATGTAGACATGACCTAGAACTATTCTCGGTCAATAACCAATAGCGGAACCTGGATGCCCATATTGGTTCCTACATATTCTACGAAGATCTTTATCGGTCAAACCGCATAACAACATACGTTGTTCCCTTTGTCATCGGTATGTTACTTGCCCGAGATTTGATCGTTAGTATCCAATACCTAGTTCAATCTCGTTACCGGCAAGTCTCTTTACTCGTTCCGTAATGCATCATTCCGTAACCAACTCATTTGGTCACATTGCTTGCAAGGCTTATAAAGATGTGCATTACCGAGAGGGCCCAGAGATACCTCTCCGACAATCGGAGTGACAAAACCTAATCTCGAAATACGCCAACTCAACATGTACCTTCGGAGACACCTGTAGTACTCCTTTATAATCACCCAGTTACGTTGTGACGTTTGGTAGTACCCAAAGTGTTCCTCCGGTAAACGGGAGTTGCATAATCTCATAGTTACAGGAACATGTATAAGTCATGAAGAAAGCAATAGCAACATACTAAACGATCAAGTGCTAGGCTAACGGAATGGGTCATGTCAATCACATCATTCTCCTAATGATGTGATCCCATTAATCAAATGACAACTCTTTTGTCCATGGCTAGGAAACATAACCATCTTTGATAAACGAGCTAGTCAAGTAGAGGCATACTAGTGACACTATGTTTGTCTATGTATTCACACATGTATTATGTTTCCGGTTAATACAATTCTAGCATGAATAATAAACATTTATCATGAAATAAGGAAATAAATAATAACTTTATTATTGCCTCTAGGGCATATTTCCTTCAAGCACAACCCAAACGTTGAAGGCACGCCTGTCCGCACTGTCGATGAGAACCTTAATGAGTCTCAGATCATGCTCACTAGCACATCTCACACAACATCAATCGGATCAGGTGATGGAGGGCTTAGCCAGCAAGATCTGACAGAGACGCAAGATGAGGCGGCCACTGAATCTCATGTCAAGCGGTGTGGTTCTCAGCTTCTGAAAAAATTGGCTTGCCAGAGGTGAAAGAAACTGAGGCTACCATCACCCCCCATCCAGCTTCACCAACTGTGCCTCTCAGTCCAACTTCACCAGTTGTGCCCCCCCCCCCCCCAGCCCATCGCAAAGGCCATCTTCACCAAATGCACCGTCAACAGCTGAAACTCATCTAGCTGTGAAGAAAGTTGTGGCCTAGGAGCTTGGTATATGTGTGGCTGAAAAGGGAACTGGTATCGCCGTCCTACTATCCACCATGCGGAAGGAGGCTCCACGCAGGTGAACGATTTTTCCATGTTTTTTATCAATGTTGTGCCTGATACAATAGGGTAAATGCAGTTGTTTGAGTATGGTAGTTTGGGTAGTTTCATCCTGATAATTAGCTTGCTCATATTTTTTAGCACCTTATCTCCTTTTTTCTTCTTCTGGTTAACCTTGTTTTTCCTTGCAGGGCAGCTGGCAAACAAGCTGCTGCTGCTAAGGATTCAGTGATTGCACCAGTAAAAATGTATTCACATTCTTTTTCTACGACTCTTACTTTTGTTTATGTTTAGTAGTTATTTGCTGTTTTTGTGTACTATTTTCATGTGCACTGAAACTATAGTTAGGTTTACACCTGCCAACACGCTGGTAATTTTGTTCTTATGGTCTGGTAACTTATCTGATGAACACTGATAACTCAATTAGGCCTCCCTGATAATTTACACTTACAAGGCTTGGTAATTGTTTTATGCTTGTAACATTTGGTTATTTTTTTTCATGCAGTGCACCTATGAAACAAGTTGCTGCTGCTAAGGCTTCGCCAAGTGTATCAGGAAAAAGGTATTTACAGGTCTTTCTTGTTTGCATTTCCCCCGTACATTCTTATTCATTGCACCAAGTTATTTTCTATTAATAGTTATACAAAACAAAATGCTGGTTTTTTTGTGTACCCATATTTCAGTCGTTTAAAAAAGAAAACCATTGTAAGAAAGGTGCAATTCGCCAAGACCAGATCTTCTCCACGACCAAGGGCAGCATTGTTGCAGACACCATCATTGCAGACAACAGAAGTTACCCACCAGAAACTCACCACTAGGAGAGAAACGTTGTATTTTTTGTACTCAGCTGTGCATTCCTCCATTCACATGTGCAGCTGTTCATTCTTTGTGCAAGCACAGTAAAAATGGTTCTTTCGATGAGAAGGGCCTGCAATTGATATGTAAGCAGCTGCTTCTTCTTCTACTGTTCTTGACAATAATACAACTGAGTACTGACTGCTTACTGGAGAAGTTAAGCTTGGTGGTAGTACATTAGGCAGTTGGATCTCTTGCCCCGTTTCGGATATAGAAAATTTTGGGAAGGAGAAAATCAGCTTGGATGCGTGCAATAATGATGAACTAGTGGCAATTTAGTATTGCGCAGTTGCTGGCCTTCGCCAACTGCCCCTTGAACTGAATCATACACGTCTCACGTGGACGAGCGCACCAGTTCACACTCTCTTTTGAAAATTACTTGTCAACTGTGAGATGGCTGCGTGAGATCGTGTCGGACAAAGCAGGCTTACTTGGGCAGCTTGGCTATCCATCCACAGTTTGTTTATTTCCGTACCTTTTCCCAATTAATGAAAAAACTAAACATGGTGCCGAGATCTCAAATGGGCTATCGTCATGACCTCAGAATTGGCGATTTCGTTGCAGAGCTTCACATTAGCGCTCTCTCTCTCATCAGATGAACACGACGTCTCTTCATTTTCTTCACAGCAAGAGAGAAAAAACATCATTAAACTGCTTTGGCTCTTTCAAATATCTGAAGTCAGATTCTGCCTTCTGAGCAAGAAAAAAAAAGTCAGATTCTGCCTGCAAAAAAAAACATTCTCAGTCGGATCCTTTTCTTTTCTATAATACAAGAAGAATGCCATACATAACCATAAGATTTTGTTTGGAGCATTAGATTTTTATTTGAGAATTCCTTGCGACTAAGTGGGTTTTGGTTCCGATTTTCTGCTTTTGTCGTTATCATCACTGGTTTTCCCTTATTTATGTTTTTCTTTTTCTTTATATTTATTTTTAGATTTTTCACATTAAAAAATTACAAATCAATGCTCAAAATCTTCAAATTGCTTGCTTTTTTACAAAATGTTCGGGATTTTCAAAAATTGTTTATGTTTTAAAAATAATTCAGAATTACAAAAAATGTTTCTTGTTTTAAAATTTATTCACAAATCAAAAAAGTTCGCTTTTATTTTAAAATTGTTTGAGAATTTGGAAAAATCTTCCCATTTTTAAAAATCGTTCACAAATCCAAAAAAATATTTTGGGTTTCAAAAAATGCTTGTGTTTCTAAAAAAATATTCAGAAATTGAAATTTTTGTTGTGTTTTCAGAAAATAATCACTTTTACAAAAATACATTTCATGTTTCAAAAAATGTTCATAATAAAAAAGACGACTGGGACGCTAGGTTAGTCTACAGTATATCTGCAGTAAGCACCTTCAACAAAACACCAGAAAGAAAACACGCAGCAGGGAAACGTGTTACATGGGCGGACCGCTCGAGCTCGCCTATGTGAATGCTCGACTATTTGCAGCAGTGAACGGGAGTAACTAATTGAGGGGTACCCTTTGTGGGAGTCCCTCTCACTTTTGGTGGACTGAGAGCGCACCACTTGACGTGCTCTTAGCCGCCGCCACGTGCCCGTGCTAGTTGCTCCCTTAGATCATTTATGTATTTTTCTATACGCGTTTTTGGGGTTTGGATGGATTTTTTCTGGTTTTTTGGCATTTTGATTTTTGCCCGGTTTTCTCTAGGTTTTGGACAAAAAACTAGGGTGCAAAACATGTTTTTTCTTCTGCGAGTTTGCTTCACGTGGAGGCACATGTATGCTTCTGCGAGAGGCACAATTATGCCTATGGGAAAAGATGAAAAAATGTGTTTTGTTTTTTCGCGAGAGGCACAGATTTGCTTCCTCGAAAGGCACAACTCTGCCTCTCAGAAAGAAGGGAAAAAGGTAAAGATTTGCCTTCTAAAAAGGAAAACAAAATGTGTTTTCCTTCTTCCACGAGAGCCACAGAAAGAGGGAAAAACATGTTTTCTTGTTCCGCGAGAGAGCCATAGATTTACTTCACGTGGTGGCACAGCTTTTTTCTGTGAGAGGCACAACACAATTGTGCCTCTTAGAAATCGGAAAAAAGGGGGTAAAATCGTGCTTCCGGCTCGTATTTTTTTCTTCCGATTTTTCGTGAAAAAATAGTTCGTCAAGACTTATTAACATGGGATAAAGTTTCAAAGATCTCGACGCAAGCAATCCATCGGTGAAAACAGTTTGCAATTTGGATGCACGGTTTAAAATATATAACTTTCTTTAATAAACAAATCTACGAAAAAGGGCAAACTATCAATGTTGTAGTGCGCCACTTGTCGCAATCGAGAAAGGTGGGAGTGACCTTTGCAAAAGGTACCCCTTAATTATGATTTCGGCAAATAAGAGCACCCCTCCACAACTTCCGGCGCGGAGAAGCAGTGACTGGTCTAGGGGGCAAGTACATGCCGGGCACCCTTATGTATCGCTTCCAGTGAGACGTAGGGAAGGCTCACGTCAAGCCGAGCGCTAGATGGGCCAGCATAGGCGCCCAGGAGGCCACAACCTCATTTTTTGTTTTTTTGTTCATGTTTTTCACGATTTTCATTTTTGTTTTTTAATTTTGTTTATACTTCCAAATATACTAAGTAAATATATTACATAAAAAGTTTGAAAAAAATGTTAACCAAGTATTTGAATTTTTTCAATAAAATGTATATAAAAATATTCAACGTGTGTGAAAAAGTTGAACATGTATTTAAAACTATGGAAATCCAAGCATTTGGAAATAAATGTTAAAAAAGTATTTAAAAATGTTAATCAAGCATTTGAAAAATGTTAAGTGCGTATAAAAAATGTTGACCATGTATCCAAAAAATATGAAACTTATATTTAAAAAATGTTAATCAAGCATTTAAACATGCGCAGTAGTTTGCAACCATGACGGAAAGTTCGTTGAACGTTCTAAGGCGTTTTCATGAAATAACTTTGTATATCCCTTGATCGTGGACGTTAAAACGGTATGCGCTAGGGCCTCCTAATATGTGCAATATGGAATTTTCCTTTTTACAAACAAAAAGTGTGTTGCCAGACTGATTTGGTCACCCTTTGCACGACTAGGGCTAGGTCCCAGATGTCGATCAGCCTAGAGGTGTCCGTCGACCTAGAGGTGTCGGGTGGTATTCGACATGGGGGTGGGTGGGAGAGAAAATCTGATTTCGATCCGCCAGTTTCCCGAGAGGGTTTTTCCGAGGTTGAGCTGACATTAGCTCCAGCTCCCCTTGCGGGGCCAGGATGACTTGGCCAACCTAGTGTGTCATCAGATCCGGGCTCCTGGCTTGGTCCGGTGAAGCGTAACTTTATCCCATGGGTGGTTCGAAACCAGCGCTCGAGCGGAGGTTATTTGCGGTCCTTTGGCTAGATCTAATGTCATGGGCGAGGGTGCGGCCGCAAGGCTTGGATTACCGAGTTCAGTACCTTGACAAAGGGTTGGTGCCTCGATCTTCTCTAGTAGTTCGTGTAGGGGAACATGGAACGCAACAAAAAAAATTATGCTACGCGTTCACACCCAGGATGAAGATGGCGGTAATGATCAAACAAACCTGCGGTGTAGAGTAGCGGAAGCAGTGATGAGTCCGTGCAGCTCAATGATCCCGACGATTCCCACGGTTGGGTTACACCTCCCAGCCGCGAGAAGAGTTCTCTGAGACAAGAGTCGAAGTAGACGACCCCTCCGACGTATCCACGCGTTCAGTGGTAGTAGTCCAGCAAAACTTCGACGTCCAGGAAAAAGAACTGTGAGAAAACTAGAGAGAGAAAAACTAGCGGCACTTCTCATCTAATTAGGAGTCTAATTCGCTTAGACCAATTAGACCGAGATTAGAGACCATCTAATTAGGAACCTAAACACTTAGGTCAATTCCATCGGGAGAGCGTGGAGTTATGCGGGAGAGAAGCCCTTTGATTTGATCTCTCAAGAGGGACG
Source organism: Triticum aestivum (assembly GCF_018294505.1). Taxonomy (NCBI): domain Eukaryota; kingdom Viridiplantae; phylum Streptophyta; class Magnoliopsida; order Poales; family Poaceae; genus Triticum; species Triticum aestivum. Next base: position 723,287,944 of record NC_057801.1, read on the forward strand.
CCTCCCCACATATATATAGGCGGGAGAAGGAGGACGGGGTGCACCAAGGAGGGTGGAATCCTTCTCCTCTTCCCCCAAGTGGAAGAGGGAAGGATTCCTTCCCCTTCCCAATTCAGCCTTGGGCCTACCATAGAGCATGGCGCCCCATGTGGAACCCCATGGGCCCACTAGGGGTCATCATCTCGTGACGTTCCTTCACACTTTTCTTCCAAAAATAAAATCCTAGATTTTTTGGATGTCTGTGGAACCCATTCCAATGACCCCCAAATATTTTCGTATATAGATCTGGACTATCGAAAATCATGTTGTACCTTTCTAGAATTCCCAAAACTATTCTAGAACCATCTGAAACATTTTCAGAACTATCTGAAACTCCTTCGATGCTCTTTTAACTTATTTCTCATTTATTTAGTAACTAGGACGAGAACGCATTAAGCGTGTGAGTTTACAGGATTGAAAATAGTTGACGATCTGTATGTTACTAAGCATACCAAATTTCACTGAAAGAACTTGAAGCATGTCATAAAATTTGTTGATAATCTAACAGAGATAGCACACCGTATGAACGTTGGATTTTGGATTAGATTAATTATACCTATGGTGCACACATTGAACAAGATCAATTGTGTGCACAAAACGCTGGTACAAAGTCTTATTTTACGTTCATGCTCATAAACTATATATATCTTCAAGGATATGTTATAATTAGTTTTTATTCTACATTTCAACGGAAATTGCCCGATGTAGTTGTTCCTTGATCGATTTCCCGGCGTGGTCGAATTACACTTGTGCCTGTTAATAACACAAAAGTGATTGCAAGGTACTGCATTTCCCGTAGAAATGGAACCATTCAAATTAACAAGTTCTCGCTTATCGTGGCAATGCATCCATATTGAAAAATTGGAGACACTGTTTTACTCATGCTCTACCAAGGCACATGAGGGTTCTTCCTTTTCATTGACGAGATGCCGAGTCGCCGTGATCAAGCTGCTTCCAACGGATAGTTGTGGTTGTTGGCCCTCAACCTTTTAAAATGTGCTAGCTGTTACTATGTTAAATATGCAGATATGGACCATATGCTTGTTGGCCCTCAGTCTCTTTAATGTGATAGTTGTTACTATGTTAAGTATGTACATATGGATCATATGGTTGTCAAAACAGTGTTACGAAGATCCTCTTTTTGTCGAATAGTGTACTATATATATATTACTCAAATGTTGTTAGCGAAGTTCTTAAATTTTCATGAAAAGTATTAGTATCGTACATAGTTCATTGAGTTTAAACGTGTGCCATGTAGAGCGGTAGAGTAGAGGACGTCCATGTTTTGGACGTGGCGATCAGCACTGATGTCCAGAAGTCATTTGCATATTAATTGTCCATATTGCAAATTCACACACGTGTTAACATAAGAAAAGTGTAAATTACTAATCATTGCAAATGAGTACTCACAGACGCATTATGTGCGATACTCCTAGCCACCGCAAGCAACTTGTTTGCATTTTTTAAAGTTTTTTGTACACACAGAATCGGGCGCGAATTAACTGAGTAACCATCTGTGTTATAATTTCTCATCACAAACAGTTCATCCGAGTGGGCTGTCTGTCGCGTATCACACACATCTTATTTACACGAATCGTTTGTGTTCTTTTGACTCATCGCAAACAGTTTATCTATGTGAACTGTATGCCGCATATCACACTCATCTTGTTAACTTGAAACGTTTCTGTTGTGTTCCTAATCAAAACAGTTCGTCCGAGTGAACTGTATGTCGTATATAACACACATCTTGATCTGGCTAACCATTTTTGTTGCATTCCCTAATAGCAAATAGTTCATCTGAGCGAACTGTATGATGTATATCGCACACACATTGATATGGTTGCCCATTTCTGTTATTCTGCCTCATCGCAAACAGTTCGTATAGATCAATCGTATGTCCTACATCGCACAGGCAACTAAAATTTAAACCATGTTTGATGTCTCCACCATCGCAAATGTTTTGCACCTTTTTGACGCTTTTTTACATCTGTTTGTGGTTAATGCATCGCACACAGTTTCGTCAAAGGGTCCCTGATCATAGTGTCGCGTTAGCAGCATCCTGCAGTAGTGGGTTTATCATAATCAACTCCCTCAACCTATGAGAACCCTTTCGCAACTATCCTTACTTTATAGATAGTAGTATTACCATTCGCGTTCATTTTTCTTTTTGAAAATCCGTTTACATTGTATGAATTTTACACCCTCGGGAGAGTCAACCTAGTTCCAAACTTGATTCTCATACATGGACTCCATTTTGGATTGCATAGCTTTAAGACATTCTTCTGAGCTGGGCACCAACATCACTTATCTGTAGTGCACAGATTCATCTTCCTCTAAGATGAATATTTCATTGCGAAACCACTCAAGAGGTTCGATAACTCTTGCTGACCTACGCGGTTCAGTTACAATCTTTACTGAAGTTACTATAGATGGTGTAGTAACTTCGGGTTCAGTTGTGCGGATAACTTCTGGAACAGATTCCGTTTCGCTTGTCCTGTCAACGTCTTTCCGAGATTTTGTAATCTCATCGAGCTGTACTGTCCTCCCACTTACTTCTTTAGCAAGAAACTCCTCGAGAAAGTGTTCATTCTTAGCAACAAACAATTTGTCTACATAGTTTTTGGTAGAAGGACTATCCAATTGTCTCTTTTGGATAACCTACAAAGTAACATTTGTCTGCTTTAGAATCGAGCTTATTTGGTTGTAAAAAAATTACATAGGCTTCACAAACCTAAATTTTGAGATGCCACAAATTCGGTTTCTTCCCTTATAGTGTCGTCTCAACAGACTTAGACGGTGCTATGTTTAGTGTATATGTTGTTGTGTTAAGTGCATATCCCCGAAAAGATAAAGGCAGATCGGAAAGGGACATCATTGACCTCACCATGTCCAATAAGGTTTGGTTACGCCTTTCGGATACTCTGCTCCTCTGTGGAGTTTCGGTAGGAGTAACTTGTGAAACAATCCCACAATCACTTAGATGTTTGCTAAACTCATGACTTAGATATTCTCCACCACGATCTGATCACAGAAATTTTACCTTTTTGCCACCATGATTCTCAACTTTATTTTGTTCTGAAAACATTTGAACTTTTCAAATGTTCGGACTTATGTTTCATCAAGTAAATATAACCATATCGACTCAAATCATCAGTGAAAATTACAAAGTATAAGTATCCACCGTGCGCCAGAATACTCATTGGCCTGCATACATCACTATATATTATATTCAATAATTCAACTGTCCGTTCAGGATGACCAGTGAACGATGTTTTAGTCATTTTACCCGTCAGACAAGTTTCACACGTATCAAATGATTCAAAATCAAACGATGTTAATACTCCATCTTTATGAAGCTTTTCCTTACATTTTTTTCTTCTGATATGACCAAAACGGCAGTGCCACATTAAGTGGTATCAGTGTTCTTAAGACGTTCAGTATTAATGTTATAGACAACTTTTTCACATTCAAGATCCAATATGAATAATCCACAAACCATGGGTGCGAATCCATAAATCATATTCTTATAATATATTGAACAACCATTGTTCTCTGATTTATCAGAATAACCGTTATTTATCAAACATGATCCAGAGATAATGTCATTACATAACTTTGGAATAAAATAACAATTACTTAGTTCTAAGATAAATCCTGAAGGCAAACTTAAAGGCATGATACCAATGGCTTGAGCAGCGATCCCATCACCATTCCCAACACGTATCATGACTTCATTCTTTCCCTTGTGAATCTTTCATAGTCCTCGTGTTGTGTTGCAAATGTGAGCAACAGATCCGGTATCAAATACCCATGACTTGGAATTTTCAGCAAGTAGAATATCAATAACATTAACTTGTATAACATTTATACCTTTACCAGAAGACGAGTTCTTCTTATCCGCCAGATATTTCAAGCAATTTCTCTTTCAGTGTCCTTTCTCTTTGCAGTAGAAACATATAGTCTCATGAAAAGCTCCACCCTTCTTTCTCTTGGTGTTGCGTTTCCTCTTGAAACTTTCTGTTTTGTTTACCAACAACTTTTGTTGATTCTGCAACCCAATCTCATTGATTTTGAGCACTGCTTCGTAAAGCGAAGTAAGGAGCAGATCATTACCTGGTGCCTTGGGAAATAAAATTCCCGTTGAAGTTATACTATGATGAAGCCCAAAGAACTGTTAGCAGGTCGTCGACAACCAAAGCCGATCGATTGTCAGAACTTTGTACAAAGCTACACCAACCATTGATCGATAGCCAGAGCCGGTCGATTGTTACAACTTTGTACCAGAGCTGATCGATCCGTAATTTTTTCTTCGATGACTGTTGTGGTGGTGCCGGAGGCAGGTGAAGAGCGATGGTGTCAAGCTCAAGGGATTCTTCGATGTTGTTTGTAATTTCTTTCTTGGATGTTGTTTCCTTTTGTAAAAGTTACCGCTCTGTTGTCTATTCAGATCGATGTTTACGTGGCTTGGACTACAATTTTTTTATGCAAAGGCTAGCGTTTTGCTGTAATTTTTAATCTTGTCAGATTATTGTTTACGTGGTTTATACTATAATCCTGATGATTTAAGTGAGAGAAGTATTACCATGAAAAAAAAGCTATATATAGTTTGTCAGTCGAGTCTTTTCTTCACCTCTGTTGTTGTACTCGTACACTACAACCTCTCGTTTGATCCACGCATGACCCACTTACGTGATGATACCACAAGTCCATTCATTCGCTGCGTACGGTTTTCCCCTCGTACCTGGCGGCTGCAACCCTAGCCGCCGGAGGCCGATCTTCCAACGCCGTTCTCCGGCGGCTCCCCTCCGCCGGCGACTTCGGTCGTCGGTGGTGAGGGGGGTCGCCGGATCCACGCATGTGGATCGTTTTTACTCACCCGTAGTCTAGGTTTTTAGGTTGTTTATCGTCTTTGCTTCGGCGGCGACGATGACGACGCTGAATAAATATTCTTCGGATCCTTCCCTGACGAGGCCATCGGTCCTATGGTTGGGGATGGATCTGGAAATCAGTCTGTTCAAGCAAGGATGGCGTGGCGGCGGCGGCATCCTCGTGGTGGACCTGTGTCCTCGGGCTCCGTCGTTGCGACGACATTTGCTCCAGCGTCGGCGTGGAGCTTGGGAGGTAGTCCAGGAGCGGATGCAGATTGTGGTCTGCATCAACGACATCTGAAAGACGGAACGTGTGCTGGGTTCGTGGTTCGTGGATGGCAGGTATGGTTTCCTCCTTCGGCGTCTTAGTCGTGGTGGGGTGCCAGATCTGGAGTTCGATGGCGTGTCCGGGGTGTTTCCCCGGTCTGATTCGTTCAACGGCAATGGCTTCACTTTTGGTGAGCCACCTTGGAGGTCCGCAAAGCTGAATATCAGCGATGGAGCCGCGTCGAGCTCGGGTGAGGAGGTGATCCGTCATTCTTTTTTTCGGTGGCTGCTGTGGTGGTACCGGAAGCAGATGACGGGCGTTAGTGTCAAGCTCAGAAATGTTCTGCTATCTTTTCAGTTTTGTCATGTCGGTTCTTACGTGACTTGTACTTTGTTCTTTGTGATATGAATGAGACACGTATTACCATGCAAAAAAAAAAACTTACGTGATGATACAAGAAGCCTCGATCGCCGAGAGGTAGGAAAATCTTGCGGGGGACGGTTCACCCCGTACGTCTTTCACAAGTCTACGAAACACCATACTCGCTTGGGTTTTCAGCAAAGTGGCCCTAGCTGCACAACCCAGGTAGAAGAAACATCTGACCGCACTGACTGCATACAACTAAACTAAGGAACCGCCTATGCTGTCAGTGAACTGGGAAAAAATATCTGAATCAATTGATTTAGGAAAAACTACTTTCCGTTGCAAAATACCCCATCCGTCCTATATTATGGGACGGAGGGAGTAGATTGTGTGAAAACTATTTTCCGTTGCCTGTGATTTAGGAACTCCGACAAACTACACATGTCAACTAACAAGTCACTGGAAATCCGAAACTATTTTGATCGAAATCCAAAACAACTATAAACTTTTTTGTTGAAACGAAGGCAAAAGATTACTGAAAAAGTCTTTCGTCCCGCTTTATATATAAATCACCAAACCACAAGCATCCAGACAACCACACGCCACGCCACCACAACACACGCACACACCCAAGACATGATACATAGGCGCTGAGCGCAGCAACACCCTTCTTAGCACTACCGTCCCGAAGATATGAAGCTACATATGACGAACCATGCGCTCCAAGGCGGCGCCTTCAGAAAGTATACGACACCGGAGCGCCGCCACCGCCCGATCCAAGGATCAGAGTTTCCCCCGGAGCCGCATGACAGGCAATGAGAGCCGCGACGACGCCTTCAAGAAGGGAACGATCTTCGCCGCCGCCGGTCCGTCCGAAGATAGAGCAGGTTTTCACCTCGGCCAACAATCATCGCCACCGAACACCATGCCCCGGCAACCACGCCGCCCACACGACCATGATGACCGGGCAGCACCAAGGCACGGGCTTTGTCCAAGAGCACCGCGCAACCACCACCACCAGGACCGCCGCCCCAACATCCAAGACCTCGACACCACCTCACCCGTGACCCGTCGCACCCCAACGAAAGAGACGAGCGGAAAGGTCCTACCTTTCGCCCCCCTGGGCGACCCCCAACGTCGAGACCCAATAGGTCGGCCAGAACTGGCATCCACCGACCCATCCTGCTGCCCCAAGCGTGAGATGAGCTCGGTCCTACAGCAATGAGAAGGGGACAAGGTTAGTCCTGCTGCATCGCGCGCGAGACGAGCTCGGTCCAGCTGCATCGTGCGCGAGACGAGCTCAGTCTTGCGGCAACGGGCGCGAGACGAGCGATGGACCACAGCTGGGAGAGGACCAGCCCTTTGATGGGAGTAGCGTCCGGGCGATGAAGAGATGGGGTGAAGGTCGAGACGGCCCGAACGCAGACAAACCTACGCCGGAGAAGCCAGCCGTTGCCGCGGGCAGATCCATCGAGCCACCGTGAAGCCGCCACGACACCGGAAGGCCAATGAGACCTACCCATGCCGCCGCTCACAGCCGGAGCAGCAGCCATGCCCGGCCGCTGCCCATCCGCGTTCGGCGAGCTCCAAGCGCCGGAGCCGCCGGGCACGCACCACCGGAGCCACCGCCACTGCGCCGCCACCCCGACCAGCTGAGGGGGCCTCGGTCAGGGCCGCCGCCCGCAGCCCAAGCCGTCGCGGCCCGCGCCGCCGAGAGGCCAGATCCGAAAAAGCCGCCGCCGCCGCGGCCGCTGACTCCGACCCCCAGCCCGCACCACCAACACCATCTTCCGCAGTGCCACCACCACCTGCCGCGGCCACGGCAGAGGAGGCCACCGGTGATGGAGTCATGTACCTAGGGTAGGGTCACAGACCTGATCTAAGTACCCTGCCCAAGGACACCCTTAGAAGAGGTCACCTTCCAGTCGACCAACGAGGGATTCACTCGACTGACTTGAAGGACTCGACCACGAAGACTCACTCGACTACCAGGAGGTCAAAAGGCACTCTGCACTGCAACGGCCTGTAGTTAAGTAGACTTTATGATAGTTAAGACACTTTATGTGGGACGTTACCAGTAACGCCCCGGACTAAATACACCTTAAACACTTCATTACGTGGGCTGGCTGGGGTCCTGGCGCACTCTATATAAGCCACCCCCCTCCACAGGCAGAAGGGTTCGGCATCCTGTAATTCATATACACATAATCCACTCGACTGCCTCCGGGCTCCGAGACGTAGGGCTTTTACTTCCTCCGAGAAGGGCCTGAACTCATACATCTCTTGTGTTACAACCTCTCCATAGCTAGGACCTTGCCTTTCCATACCTACCCCCCACTCTACTGTCAGACTTAGAACCACGACAGTTGGCGCCCACCGTGGGGCAGGTGTTTTAGCGATTTTCTGGAGAAGTTGCGGTTCTTCCGAGTACTTTTATCATGATGACTGCTGGAGTTTTGGTTGAGGGTCGAGAGATCCGCCTCGGTGCTCTCACCTTCGTCGCCGACGACTCCGCCTGGCTCCAGGAGGCTCCACTCGACGTCGATGCGCTCCCTGTCCGCGGTGCGACGCATTTTCACGCATGTGTCCGCGGCGTTCTGCTGCGGCAACCGTCGACTCCGTATCGGTCGACTCCCCCATCGACTACCCTCTCGGTCTCCCGCCAGCGCAAGCGCTCGGGCCGGTCGAGGCTTCAGCAGTGGGTGAGGCACGCGGTGGCTCGCCAGACGGCCACCACCCAAGTTGCGGCAATCAAGCCCGACGAATCTCTCTACGGCCTGTTCGATCTGTCGACTGGCTCCGTAGAGACTGCATCCGAGTGCGATAGCAGTGATCCAGCGGCGGAAATCCTGATGGTCGACGGGCCCCGCAGTCCCCCTGGCTTCGCCCGTGATGGTGGGGCAGGCGACGGAGGCGACCCCGCACGAGACCACGAAGAGTACCAGCCCGAGCCACTCGACTCTCTGCAAAGAGAGGAACTTCGCCGCAGGAACGTGGATGCCCTGCGTACTCCCATCGCAGGAGAAACCCCCGAGGCTCGCGCCTTGGAGGAGGCACGTTTGGCCAATTTGGCCGAACGCACTCGACTGGAGAATCTTCAGCGAGCACTCGACGAGCGCGCGCGGCAACGAGTTCCTGACACCAGTCGACATCAACTCTTCCCGCCGACTCAGGTATATCGAAACCCAATTCAAAATTTAGCAGCTGCGACCCGTATAGCAGAGTCCATCCAGCCCTCTCAGTCGGAAGCTGGCAGAGGCTTGATGCAGATCAGGGATTTGCTCCGGGCAGCAGGAGATCAGAATTCGGCCGTGTCGCAGTCGCGCAACAGAATTCACAGTCGATCCGTCACTGCGAATACGGTTCAGTCGGCTCACAGCCCCAGATCGCCTCCGCGGCGTGAAGGGCGCGAGAATCAGCGAGACCAATATGGTGACCGACTCGACCAAGATGATAGGCGTCGAGTGCCCAATTCCCCTCCGAGGGGTGGGTCTTACGCTCCTCGGCAGCAAGATGATAGACGTCAGCTCAGTGCGGGGCGAAGAGTTCCAGTTGACCCCAGAGAACCAGGCTTTGATGTGCGATCCATTATCGTGCAAGGCTTAGTCGACCGGAACAGAGCCCATCGAGGTGGACTCGACAGAGATGCGCCCACAAGCAGTCGAGTGCATGTTTCTGGTCCTGAATGTTTCAGCAGATCTATCAGAGCCGCAGTTATCCCTCCCAATTTCAGGTTGGCAACAGGAGTCAGCAAGTTCACTAGCGAGTCTAAGCCTGAAACTTGGCTTGAGGACTACCGAGTGGCAGTTCAGATTGGTGGTGGGAACGACGAGGTGACCATGAAGCATTTGCCCCTCATGCTGGAAGGTTGTGCCAGGGCATGGTTGACTCAATTACCTCCTAGCAGCATTTACACTTGGGAAGATATGTCCCGAGTGTTCATCAGAACGTTTGAAGGAACTTGCAAGCGACCGGCTGGATTGACGGAGCTGCAAGTCTGCGTGCAGAAGACCAATGAGACTCTCAGAGAGTATATTCAGAGATGGATCACTTTGCACCATACTGTGGAGAATGTGTCTGATCATCAGGCAGTCTGCGCCTTTAAGGATGGTGTCAAGAACAGAGAATTAAGTTTGAAATTTGGTCGAACCGGTGACATGACCTTGAGTCGGATGATGGAGATTGCTACCAAGTACGCCAACGGCGAAGAAGAAGACCGACTCCGAAGCGGCAAGCACAAGCCGAGTCAGTCGGAAAAGGGAAACACCAGTCGGAAACAGAAGCGGAAGGCTGAACCGGCAGCTCCTGGAGAGGCTCTGGCCGTGACTCAGGGAAAGTTTAAAGGTAAACCAAAAGGATCCTGGAACCCTAAGAAGGTGAAGGATAAAGAAGGGAACGACGTGATGGATATGCCGTGTCACATCCACACGAAGAAAGACGAAGAGAGGAATATCATCTACCCGAAGCATACCACTCGCCAATGTCGACTCCTGATCCAGCAGTTTCAGGGAAAACAGTCTAAGGACAAGGAGAAGGAGTCGGACAAGCCCACAGACAAAGAGGACAGTGAGGAAGGATATCCACATATCAACTCCACTCTGATGATCTTTGCAGATGTGGAAAGCAAGAGTCGATTGAAAGTTATTAACCGTGAGGTGAACATGGTTGCCCCAGCGAAAGCAAATTATCTGAAATGGTCCCAAACACCCATCACATTCGACCAATCTGATCACCCGACTCATATTGCCACCCCTGGGAGGCAAGCTTTGGTGGTCGATCCAGTTGTCGAAGGCACTCGACTGACAAAAGTGCTGATGGACGGTGGTAGTGGGCTGAATTTGTTGTATGCAGACACGCTGAAAGGAATGGGCATTCCGATGTCCCGACTAAGCACCAGTAACATGAGCTTTCATGGAGTTATACCAGGAAAGAAAGCCGAGTCACTCGGCCAAATAGCTCTGGACGTGGTGTTTGGTGATTCGAAACATTTTCGCAAAGAGAAGTTGACGTTTGAGGTCGTGGATTTTCAGAGTGCATATCATGCCATTTTGGGGAGACCGGCTTATGCACGGTTCATGGCTCGACCATGTTACGTGTACCTCAAATTGAAGATGCCCGGCCCCAAAGGAGTGATCACTGTCACCGGTGATCGGAAAAAGGCAGAAGAGTGCTTTCAGAAGGGCTCAAAGATTGCCGATTCCCAGGTGACAGCGGTCAAGTTCGAAGAATACAAGCAAAACGCAGATCCGAGTGACTTGCTGCGATCCAAGAAACCCGCCACAGAGTCTGCATTCCAGTCGTCCGGTGAGACGAAGCCTGTTCACATTCACTCGACCGACCCCGATGCAGCTCCGACCCACATCTCCACAACACTCGACCCGAAATAGGAAGAAGCGCTCATCCAGTTCCTCCGTGAGAACTAGGACATTTTTGCATGGAAGCCCGCTGACATGCCAGGTGTTCCCAGGGGACTGGCTGAGCATCGCCTAAGAGTCGACTCATCTGCAAAACCAGTCAAAGAGCATCTTCGGCGGTCCGCCGTCCAGAAGAGAAAAGCCATTGGTGAGGAAGTGGCTCGACTGTTGGCGGCAGGATTTATCCGAGAGATATACCACTCCGAGTGGCTCGCTAATGTCGTCATGGTTCCTAAGAAGGACAAATCACTCCGAATGTTTATTGATTTCAAGCACATCAACCGGGCCTGCCCGAAAGATCATTTTCCTCTCCCTCGCATAGATCAAATTGTTGACTCGACCGCGGGATGCGAGAGATTGTCTTTTCTAGACGCCTACTCCGGGTACCACCAGATCCGTCTGTACGGACCCGACGAGGTAAAAACAGCTTTCATCACTCCATTCGGGTGCTTCTGCTATATCACCATGCCATTCGGCCTCAAGAATGCCGGAGCCACATTTATGCGAATGATTCAGAAGTGTCTACTCACTCAAATCAGTCAGAATGTGGAAGCATATATGGATGATATCATCGTCAAGTCACGAAAAGGTTCCGACCTGCTCGCTGACCTCGCCGAAACATTTGCCAACCTCAGAAGGTATGATATCAAGCTCAATCCATCAAAGTGCACATTTGGAGTTCCTGGTGGCAAGTTACTCGGTTTTCTCGTTTCCGAGCGAGGAATCGATGCTAATCCAGAGAAGATCGGCACTATTCTCCGAATGAAACGCCTTGTGTGAGTGCACGATGTCCAGAAGCTTACTGGATGCTTGGCCGCATTAAGTCGATTCATCTCACGACTCGGTGAAAAGGCATTGCCTCTTTACCGACTGATGAAGAAGGCAGACAAGTTCGAGTGGACTCCAGAAGCTGATGCAGCGTTTGCCGAGCTAAAAGCTCTGCTCTCCACCCAGCCGGTGCTTGCTGCTCCAATCAGCAAAGAGCCTCTGTTGCTCTATATCGCAGCCACAGGACAAGTCGTCAGTACTGTGCTTACGGTCGAGCGGGAAGAAGAAGGAAAAGCTCTCAAAGTTCAGCGCCCAGTGTATTATTTGTCTGAAGTCTTGACTCCATCCAAGCAGAGATATCCTCATTATCAGAAGCTTGTGTATGGAATATACATGACCACAAAGAAGGTTGCTCATTATTTCTCTGATCATTCCATCACAGTCGTCAGCGACGCTCCACTATCAGAGATTTTGCACAACAGAGATGCAACTGGTCGAGTGGCTAAATGGGCGATTGAACTTCTTCCCCTTGATATCAAGTTTGAGGCAAAGAAAGCCATTAAGTCCCAGGCAATAGCAGATTTCCTCGCCGAGTGGATTGAACAGCAGCAGCCGACTGAAGTTCACTCGGAGCATTGGACCATGTTCTTTGATGGCTCTAAGATGTTGAATGGTTCCGGTGCTGGGGTTGTCCTGGTTTCCCCCAGAGGAGATAAGCTCAGATATGTGCTCCAGATTCACTTTGATTCCTCCAACAATGAGGCAGAATATGAGGCCCTCTTATATGGGTTGCGCATGGCCATTTCACTCGGCGTCCGTCGCCTGATGGTTTATGGCGACTCGGATTTAGTGGTCAACCAAGTGATGAAGGAGTGGGACGTGAGAAGCCCAGCCATGACTGGATACTGCAGTGCAGTGAGGAAGCTGGAAAAGAAGTTCGAGGGGTTGGAGCTCCATCATATACCCCGACTGAAAAATCAAGCAGCTGATGATCTAGCAAAGATAGGTTCCAAGAGAGAAGCCATTCCGAGTGGTGTGTTCTTGGAGCATATACACACTCCGTCAGTCAAAGAAGATCCTTTCACCGAAGAAGCTCCACAGCCCAAGAGTGCCACAGATCCGACTGAGGTTGAAGTCCCAGCGGTGGTCGACTTGATCATGGAGGTCTTGGTGGTCATTCCCGACTGGACAGTTCCATATATCGCGTATATCCTGAGAAAAGAGCTTCCGGAGGATGAGGAAGAGGCTCGACAGATCGTCCGTCGATCTAAGGCCTTTACCGTAATCAAAGGACAATTATACAGAGAAAGCGCGACTGGAGTTGGTCAGAAGTGCATAACACCAGAAGAAGGTCGACTCATCCTCAATGATATCCACTCGGGGACCTGTGGCCATCATGCGTCCTCTCGGACCATCGTGGCCAAAGCATACCGAGCCGGATTTTACTGGCCAAAGGCGAATGAGATGGCAAAGGAGATAGTGGATAAGTGCGAGGGATGTCAGTTCTACTCGAATATGTCGCACAAGCCTGCATCAGCCCTGAAGACCATTCCACTCGTCTGGCCTTTCGCAGTATGGGGGTTGGACATGGTCGGTCCTTTGAGAACAGGGCGAAGTGGCTTCACGCATGTACTGGTGGCAGTCGACAAGTTCACCAAGTGGATCGAGGCTAAACCAATCAAGAACCTTGACGCCGGTGCTGCTGTTAGCTTCATCAGAGAACTAATATTCAGATATGGAGTCCCGCACAGCATCATTACGGATAATGGGTCGAACTTTGACTCGGAGGAATTCAGAGATTTCTGTAACTCTCAAGGCACACGAGTCGACTACGCTTCAGTCGCTCATCCGCAGTCGAATGGACAAGCAGAGCGAGCCAATGGCCTGATTCTCAAGGGACTGAAACCCCGACTGATGCGTGATCTCAAGCATGCAGCTGGAGCTTGGGTCGACGAACTTCCCTCGGTGCTTTGGGGACTGAGGACCACACCTAATCGGTCGACCGGAAGAACTCCATTCTTCTTGGTCTACGGAGCTGAAGCAGTCTTGCCGAGTGATCTTCTCCACAATGCTCCTCGAGTTGAAATCTACAACGAAGCAGAAGCTGAACAAGCGCGGCAGGACGCAGTCGACCTTTTAGAGGAAGAAAGGGAGATGGCTCTGATCCGGTCGACCATCTACCAACAAGATTTGCGTCGTTTCCACGCCAGAAATGTGAGAGGTCGAGCCTTCCAAGAAGGAGATTTAGTTCTCCGAGTGGATCAGAAGAAACAACACAAGCTTGCTCCTTCTTGGGAAGGACCCTTCATCGTCACCAAAGTTCTCCACAACGGGGCGTACCGTCTCTACAACGTCGAGCATAATATCGACGAGCCCCGAGCTTGGAACGCGGAACTACTCCGCCCATTTTACACTTAAGTTTTATCACTCGGATGAGTTGCAATAAAGTACTTCTGTAGTTCATGGACCTCAAAATAATAGTGTCATAGTTCCTCCATAATTTTTGTCACTTTTTATTTTGTCCAATGAAATTTCCCCCTAGTGGGTGACTTAGCCGCGAATCCGTTTCGCCTAAGTTTGTAAAAAATCCTACCGAGTGGTGAGCCAGACTCCCACTCGGAGGCTTAGCTGCGAATCCGTTTCGCCTAAGTTATCGAAAATCCTACCAAGTGAAGAGCAAACCTCTCACTCGGGGGCTTAGCTGCAGTCCAAGTACTCGCCTAAGTTATCAAAAATCCTACCGAGTGAAGAGCAAACCTCTCACTCGGAGGCTTAGCTGCAGTCCAAGTACTCGCCTAAGTTATGAAAATCCTACCGAGTGAAGAGCAAACCTCTCACTCGGGGGCTTAGCTGCAGCCCAGTGCTCGCCTAAGTTATGAAAATCCTACCGAGTGAAGAGCAAACCTCTCACTCGGAGGCTTAGCTGCAGTCCAAGTACTCGCCTAAGTTATGAAAATCCTACCGAGTGATAAGCCAGACTTCCACTCGGGGGCTTAGCTACAGTCCAAGTACTCGCCTAAGTTATGAAAATCCTACCGAGTGATAAGCCAGACTTCCACTCGGAGGCTTAGCTGCAGTCCAAGTACTCGCCTAAGTTACCGAAATCCTACCGAGTGAAGAGCAAACCTCTCACTCGGGGGCTTAGCTGCAGCCCAGTGCTCGCCTAAGATATAAAAATCCTACCGAGTGAAGAGCAAACCTCTCACTCGGGGGCTTAGCTGCAGCCTAGTGCTCGCCTAAGATATAAAAACCCTACCGAGTGAAGAGCAAACCTCTCACTCGGGGGCTTAGCTGCAGCCCAGTGCTCGCCTAAGTATCTGAAATCCCACCAAGTGGAGAGCAGACCTCCCACTCGGGGGCTTAGCTGCAGCCCAGTGCTCACCTAAGTATCTAAAACCCTACCGAGTGAAGAGCAAACCTCTCACTCGGGGGCTTAGCTGCAGCCCAGCGCTCACCTAAGTGGATTAAGGAATAAGTCGATTGCAGTAAGCGCCCTGCTTTGAACCTGCAAAAGACATTTCGAGCCAAGAGCAATCATATTCAAACGACAAATTCAAGTTCGGATCGATACCTAAAGGAACCGGAAGTGCTCAGGCGCTAAGCCCGTTAAGGTTTATCGGTTACAATTCCACTCGGCATACCGAGGCAAATTTAAAGCGTCGAGCTTAGAAGAAGTTTTTTACCCCTCCTGTGGAGGGCTGGAAGGTGCAACAAACTCATCAAGATCAATCCCATCAGCGATCCGAGTGGCAGCCGCAAGGAAAGTTTCCATAAAGGACCTGAAGTCGTGTTTCTTGGTGTTGGCCACCCGGAGGGCCGCTAACTTGTCTTCTCGAGCATCTTTGCAGTGAACTCGGGCCAGACACAGAGCAACATCTGCACCGCACCGAGCCGAGGATTTTTTCCACTCCTGCACTCGACCAGGGATCGTGTTCAAGCGAGCCATCAGCGACTCGAGGTCGTTCTAAAGTGTCTCCCCGGGCCAGAGCGTCGAGTCGATGCGAGATGTGGCGACCTTCAGCCTTGCAAGATAATCCACGACAGCTGCAACACGGGACTCCAGTCGGAAAACATTCATGGCAACTTCGTCATCCATCGGAGAATTGACGGGGTCAAGGTTTGGTTCCAGCCGGCTAGTTTCTTCTTCAAAGTTTTGACAAAATTCTGCAAGGACGATCACCGAGTCAAGGCGATGGTCGAATGGAAAAACCACGGTTGGAAATGATTGCCGAGCATAGAGATTTACCTTCAAGCATAAGAAACAGCTTCTTGGCAAGACCATTCAGGAAGGCCTCCAGATCTTTTTTCTTCCCAAGAGCAGCTTTCAGATTGGCATTTTCTTGCTCAAGCTTGGCGACTGAAGCTAACTTCTCGTCAACAAGCTTGATCTTCTCAGCTAGTTCAAGGTCCTTCTTCCGTTCGGCCTCCCTCACCTTACCTGCAAGTTACAGCAAGATCAGATTTTGAAACAAATAAAGGAAAAAAGCAGTCGTCAAGATCTCACCAAACATACCTACGGTCTCCTCCTTTGCCTTCGTCAGATTCTCCTGAACCAGCTTCAAATTCAGCTCGAGTTGAATGTGCTTGTTTTCCAGCTCAGAGTAGCGAGCCACAAGATCACAGGAGTTCTGCGAAGAACCAATCGACTAAAATGTCAAATATAATTCACTTCCGAGTGAAAAATGAAAAATCACGCGTGTCTAAGACTACAGCCGAATACGAGCATTCGACCGTAGTCTCAGGGACTACACCCAGTGGGTACACTCAGCGTGCCCCCACTAATCGACCAGTCGACCGGTTTGTGAAATCCAGTCGCCTTAGTCGAATGACGGAAAGACTGAAATTATAAAGCCTAAGGCCGACTGCCAGCGGCAACCTTAGCCTTGGGGACTACACCTAGTGGGTGCACTCAGCGTGCCCCCACTAATCCTATTTGAAGACAGAGTCGACCAGTCGACCTCAAAAAAAAAACAAGATGTATTCTTTAAGACTGTAACCGACTGCCAGCAGTCGACCACAGTCTCGGGGACTACACCCAGTGGGTGCACTCAGCGTGCCCCCACCGGTTTGCGAAATCCATTCGCCGTAGTCGAATGACGGAGAGACTGAAATTATAAAGCCTAAGGCCGACTGCCAGCAGTCGACCTTAGCCTTGGGGACTACACCCAGCGGGTGCACTCAGCGTGCCCCCGCTAACACGGAGTTTAAATCGACACACCCAGTGGGTGACTATTATAAATTCTGGAAAAAAAGTTTTTTGATAGTATATCCTAACAGAACAAGTGGTGGTCGACTGACCTGAACATTCCTTTGAAGGGCGGAACTGGCGTCGTAAGCTGCCTGGCTCGCATCCCGGATGGTCTTCAACTGCTCCATCATGATCCCTGCCTGGCGTATCGCCTCCTTCGCGGCGCCAGCTTGGTCCTCTGGGATGTGGTGCGTCGTGAAGAGGGAGTGCTGCGGAGCACTCGTCAGCGGATCTGCGAAGGACACAGTGTGTCGAGTGGTGTTCTCCTCCTCCGCGACCAGAGTCTCAGGCACCGTCACATCCTGGGGCACCCTGCTGGCAGACGCTTTCCTTCTCATTCTGTGCTTTAGTGGTTCCTCGTCTTCATCATCATCAGGGAGAGTGATAACAACATTGGATGGAGCTACAGAAAAGAATCAGAATTAGAGATCATGAGTCAGTCGACTAGAAACGGTGTTAAGAGTATAATACCAGGTTTTGAGGTTGCTGCGTCCTCCATCGCATGGTCGTCAGCCCGGGCTGAGGTCTCAGAAGTAGCAGCACTGCAACTCCAAAGAGTCATTCGACTAACTCCAGCGCCAACCAGAGATAAAGTTCACACAAAACAAGAAGACGTAAGCAATATGATTACCCTGATATGGTGGGGATGGACACCTTCATCTTCGGCAGGTGCTTGGTCGGCTTCGACGGGGCCGCCCTGGGCTGCTTCGGCGCCTTTTCAGTCGGCGCCGGAGAGGTGGTCCGGGGGCGCTTGGTCGACTGAGTAACAGTCGCGACCCCCTCGCCGCGTTCAGTCGCAGGGTCATGGACAAGTTTCGACCGCCTTTCCGAGCGCGGCGGTGCGACCTCCTCCTCCTCCTCCTCTTCCCCGTCCTCATCGTCATCATCATCATCATCATCGTCATCGTCATCATCATCGGCCTCGGCGGCGTCCGAGTCCCACTCCTCCTCCTGGCTCTCGCCCCCGCTCGCTTCTCCCTCCTCAGTCGGAGCCTGCGCTCCGTTGGGCATCGAGTACAGTTCTGTGAGGGTATGAGGGACAACAAGACGAAGATCAGTCGACCGATCAGCAGAGAAAGCAGAAATAAAATATGATGAGAATACAACGGGAAGTGGGGCAGACATGCCTTGTTTGGATCACTGTGGCAGTCGAGTGGAGGAATCCTTCTGGCCCCGCGAGGGTTGTCCTTGTTCCCAGTAACAGCGGCCATCCACCTTTCCAGAGTGGCATCGTCGACTGCTTCTGGATTGACCCGAGTCACATCCTCAGTCCCACAGTACAACCACATGCAGTGGCTCCGGAACTGAAGAGGCTGGATTCGGCGCCTAAGGAAAACTTCCAGGAGATCCATGCCCGTCACTCCCTCCCGAACCAACTGAACTACGCGCTCCATCAGCATCTTCACGTCAGCTTTCTCCTCCGGAATCAGCTTCAGAGAGGAGGGCTTGTTCACTCGGTCCATGGTAAATGGAGGGAGTCCACTCGACTGCCCCGGTGTCGACTCATCCTGGCAGTAGAACCAGGTCGACTGCCAGCCTCTGACTGACTCGGGAAATGTCATGGCTGGGAAGGTGCTCTTGTTTCTCACCTGGATCCCCAGACCTCCACACATTTGGACCACTCGGGTTCTTTCGTCGCCTGGACTCGCCTTCTTCACAGTTTGAGAGCGACATGTGAATATGTGCTTGAACAAGCCCCAGTGCGGTCGACAGCCCAGAAAACTCTCGCACATGGACACAAACGCGGCAAGATAGGCGATAGAATTCGGGGTGAAGTGGTGGAGTTGCGCTCCAAAAAAGTTCAAGAAACCACGGAAGAAAATGCTCGGCGGCAAAGAGAATCCGCGGTCGACATGGGTAGCCAGAAGCACGCACTCACCCTCTTCCGGCTGGGGCTGCCACTCTTTCCCCGGAAGCCTCGCAGCTCCATGGGGGATCAGGCCCTCGTTGGCCATGTCGAGGAGATCCTTCTCCGTGATGGTCGACTGGATCCAATCTCCCTGGACCCAGCCTTTCGGCAGGCGGGATCTGGACGAAGACCCACCGCGGCTGGTGGATCTCCCCTTCGCCTTCTCCGTCGCCGACGCCTTCTTCGCGCGCTCCAGCGCCGCCGTCTTCTCCTTGACCATGGCTTCCGGCGGGGCGCGTGAGGAGAAGTGGTGCGGAGGCGAGAGCGAGCGCGTTGGGCGGAGACGAAGGAGGCAGAGAGAGAGAATGCTGAGGCACTGTTCAAAAAACCCTCGCCGGGCGCATTTATAAGATCCCTTCCGAGTGGATGACAGGTGGACCCGGCAGATCTAATCATATCCTGGAACTGTTACGCGGGCGGGATACGTGGCGAAGAAAGCGGCGCGGGGATCGAGGCGTCTATGTCCCGTCCCATCCGAACGCCGCGGTCCGCTCCGCTTCGCGCGTTTCCCCAAATTTCGCATCCCGCGGAATCCGCGAACGGCAGATCAGTCTGTCAGGCGCGGGATTTCCTGCGATCCGTCGCTCGGAAATCGACGAAGCCCGAAAGATCACTCGACGAAAGAAAAGAATGGATCGAGTCGACTGAAGACAAGTTGCTCACTATCAACGAAGAGATTCTCTGGTTCAGAACAACGCACGACCAGTGTGCAAAGGTTAATCGGAAACAACATCAACTCCTCCGTCACTCAAAGCCTCAATCCATTCAGGGGCTAATGATGGAGTCATGTACCTAGGGTAGGGTCACAGACCTGATCTAAGTACCCTGCCCAAGGACACCCTTAGAAGAGGTCACCTTCCAGTCGACCAACGAGGGATTCACTCGACTGACTTGAAGGACTCGACCACGAAGACTCACTCGACTACCAGGAGGTCAAAAGGCACTCTGCACTGCAACGGCATGTAGTTAAGTAGACTTTATGATAGTTAAGACACTTTATGTGGGACGTTACCAGTAACGCCTCGGACTAAATACACCTTAAACCCTTCATTACGTGGGCTAGCTGGGGTCCTGGCGCACTCTATATAAGCCACCCCCCTCCACAGGCAGAAGGGTTCGGCATCCTGTAATTCATATACACATAATCCACTCGACTGCCTCCGGGCTCCGAGACGTAGGGCTTTTACTTCCTCCGAGAAGGGCCTGAACTCGTACATCTCTTGTGTTACAACCTCTCCATAGCTAGGACCTTGCCTTTCCATACCTACCGCCACTCTACTGTCAGACTTAGAACCACGACAACCGGCAGCCCGCGCCGCCCGCAGCCCGCGCCGCCATGAGCCAGATCTGGCCGCGCAGGAGCCGCCGCCGTCTTGGGCACAGGCACGCCACCCGCCTAGCCGCGGGGGGGGGGGGGAGGAAGGGACGACAGGGAGCCGCCCCAGCCAGCCGTGCCGCCATGGAGCTCGGCCGCAGCTCCACGACCCGGCACGGGGCGCCGGCCCGCGCCAGCAACGCCCGAGCGGGGAGACAAAGGGGCCCCGCCGCCGTCGGCAGCAGCAGGGCTTCGCCCAGCCGCGCCCCTGGGCGGCGGCGAGGAAGGGGGAGGGGGAAGGAGGGAGCGGCGGCGAGGGTTGGGGTTGGCCTCCGGCCGCCTCGCGGGAGACGACGCGGAGGGAGGGGGAGCGGGGACTTCAGGAGTAGTAGCTTTCAAGGCAAAAGATTTACCCCCATCCATTAGTTAAGGAGAGTTTTAGAGTTTTACAGACGGCACGGTGACAACAAAGCGTCCACTCTCCCAAAATGATTTTCCCCAAGGGTTTGGCACCCGCAATTGACCACAGAGCAAACTTCTCCATGACGTTAGACTTGTGGCAAAGAAGAATTGTGTGTTTCACTCGTTCCAAATGGTCCAACATGAGAGCATGGCGAGAAACGTCAGGGCGTTCCGATTCGAAACATGCGCCTCCGACATGCCAGTCCACTACTCCTTGATGGAAAGCACCGTGCCCAAGTGAAATATATCAACTGTGTGGAGAAAAATATCAACAGTTTGGAGCTGGAGCAAGATTTTAATCATGCCACATAACCTAAGGGAGAACCGGCACTTAAAGAAAAGATGCACGACAGTTTCATTCACTCTCTTGCATAGGAGACAAAGTCCATAGTTTGACCATCCTCGTTTTGCCAATCCATCTGCGGTCCAAATCCGGTCTTGGATGGCCAATCATGCAAAAAACTTTACCTTCGAAGGAGCCCCAAGCCTTCCAAACTGCATGTTCGAGGACGGAAGATGTTAGGCCAAAGAATTGCACCTTGTAAATGGATGTTTGTGGAGTAGTGGTCACTATGTGTGTACTTCCGAATGATTTCATTCTCAATGCCCTCATGAAGATGAAAGTCCCGTAAGTTGATCCAAAGGTAGATAATTTATCGAATATGATCCATTGTCCTAAGGTCAGGGAACTTTATTTTAGAAAGCCAAGCATCATCCTTAAAGCCTCAGCCACCTTCCAATTCTTAAGGCAGGAGGCTTCATATATCAATGGGGATGAGGATTTGCGACACGCAAGTGCGGGGGCACGCATGTTCTTGATGCCCGCTTTTTATTTTGGCTTCTGATTTTTAAAGTTTTATATTTTTTAAACAAAAAATCCAAATTAAGTTCTTTCTTCATATTTTTGTTTCTCGTGACCAGTGCTTTCAAACAAGATCCATTTTGAATATATTTTAATGAATTAAAAAAAAATATGTTAGTTTTTAATGTTGAAACTTAGTGCAAGCGGCCAGTAAAAATCAATCATTTTGTGTGTACATCTGGCAGAAAAAATTGCTTGAAAATATATCTCCAATACTGGTTGAAACTTGTTGGTTTTTGATGCAAAAATCCTAAGTTTCATCTTCGAAACTTAAAACATTTTAAGGAAATTTCTTTTTTACTATACGCTTGTGTGGGATTGAACTATTGCGCGAATCGCGAGGCAAAACGAGCGGACGGCGGTACTTGACAGGTGACTGCCCCCGACTCGCACGCCCCTGTGCATTTACGCGATCAATGGTGCAATATGTATTCGCATCGTTGACAAGTGGTACGAGAAAGCAACATGGTCCCCGCATGGACACTCAAAGGCACAGCCAGGTGAAATGGGTGCACATGCCGGCCGGTGGCTAGCAAGACTCGTACGTCCGATCGGCTAGCTGAGCACACGTCGCTGTTCTATATATATACAACTATGACTCGAGCCGTACGTGACGACCCTAGCTTCGCCCTCCTCCTCCAGGGTGCGCACATACTCGCGGTTCCAGAGAGATGGGGTTGCTCAAGGAGGGGAGCCTGAAGCTGAGCAGCCACCAGGTGGTGCCGCTCTTCCTCGGGGCAGCTCTGCCCACGATCCTCCTCTTCGTCTTGGCCTCCGACCGGCTGGACGAGCAGCTGTCCAGCGTCTCCGGCAGCTGGCTGGGGAACAGCAACGGTGGAACTCCGGGGACGGCTCCTGCACTGCTACCGAAACGTGAGGTAACTAGGGTAAAAAAAAGGTTCTTATAGTATGAGACGAAGAGGGTAGTTAGAAAAAACAACTCATGGTATAATATACTCCATGCATATGTACGTGTTCACCTCGCGCGCCGGGCCAAATAACATCCTGACTTGATTCTAGATATAAGCTTTCATAAGGTTACAGTTTTTCCTTTTTAACACATTACATACACAGAAACTTATATATACGCATTCACACACATACTCTATCTTTATGAGCTTCTTCGAGAGATTGAGCTAGCACATTATTTTGAGATTGACGAAGTCATACGCCTTTGTAGTTGATGGGAGCGTCTCCTCACACTGAACACACATCGTCGAAAGACCTGAAATAAATCTAGGAAAAAACGAGCATCATTGTCAGGCTTAGAACTTGAACCTGATGAGCTGGGGAGAATATTATCCTTCTAACCATCCAACAACAGGTTGGTGCATCACAAGGTTATAGCTGATGAATAATAATATGGCTAAATCGCGTCTCGGAGGGAAAAGTTAGAATTGCTATATTTTATTCTACTCCATGGTAGTCGCGAAACCGACGTGATCCAAATATTCATTGCAGGTAAACGTTATTTATGACCTTATAAAAGTGGCCGAGGGCAGTGTCCATGGACAAGACACTCAAAGTGTCCTCTTCTGGAGTCCCACGGCTTGACTAGTCCGGGCCTAACTAGGTCCCCGGATCTCTATTCTCAATGTTGTTAGGTCGTCGAGGAAATAGTTAAAAAGGGCAAAAGTACTGGTTAAGAGGCACCGCTTTCAAACGTCATTCTCACCTTTTCATAGGCTGGTAAGTTGCGCACTGCATGCGCATCATTTGTAGCAACATCAGAGTTTTTTTAGATAATTTTTAAAAAAAAATATCTATTGCCATACGTCTAAATTTTGAACTATTTTTATAGTTGGATTCCTCTTGTCGAGATATTCGAAACTAAATCTCGTGTTAATAGGTTCCGAATCCAAGTCAAAACCAAAAAGTAAAAAAAAAAAAAAGCTCCAAACCAAAAATAAAAATATGTGCCTCCACAAGAAGCAATTATGTGCCTCTCGCGCGTTTTCTTCCTATCTGAAAGGCACAACTGTAGCTCATGCGGAAGCAAATTTGTGCCTCTCGTGGATGTAAAAGTTAAATGTATTTTTTCCTTTTCTGAGAGGCACGTCTATACCTTTGCGGAAGCAAACATATGCCTCTACAAAAAGCAAATATGTCCCTCCTTTGGAAGGAAAAAAACATTTTTCCTTTCTGAGTGCCTCTTTTGAAAACAAATCTATGGCTCGCATAGAAGTAAAAAAAGATGTGTTTTTCACGTAATTGTTTTTTATTTTTCTCTTCAGAATCTAGGGAAAACCAGATCAAAACTAAAAAGTAAAATAAAATAAAATAAATGTAAGCTCCAAAAACACACACAGGAAAATAAGAAACATAATCCTGAAAAGTGACCCTTGCGGGCTCCCACAAGGACTTCCCCTTAATTAGTTGCTCTCTACAAGGGGAAGAGAGGGAGAGAGGCCTTATATTGGCTAGGGGTTCTTAACAAATGATCAAGGCTACGCTGAGTGGGTCAGCTCACCAAGGCTTCGACTAAAAGCATCCTTCGGCATGATTAAATAAACATTCTCTCACTATTGGAAAACCATTCACTTGATTATATTTAAAGAAATGTCAATTTTCTCAAATAAAAATAGCCATGACTAATCATGGGTTAAAAAATGTTCCTGCATTTTAATAAATGTTCGAGAATTAAAACATGTTCAAAAAACATTTTCCCGCTATTGAAAAAGTATTCGCTTATTGCATTTCAAACTCTTTTGTTGTCAATTTCCTCAAATAAAAATAGACAAGATTTAAAATAAACATGGTTAAAAAATGGTCATGAATTTTAATAAATGTTCAAGAAATGTTTGTGAATTCAAAAAATGCTCACAAATTTTTATTAAAAGAATTCGAAAAATGGTCCTTAATTTCAGAAAAAATACATGAATATGAAAACGAAAGTTCTCAGTTTCAAAAAATTACATTGGAGTTTAAAATGTTCTGAATTAAAAAAATATGAATTAAAAAGTTCCAGGATTTAAAAAAACGTTCAAGAATTTGGAAATTGTTCCCTGATTGCAAAAACAAATCCAGATTGCAAAAAAAGTTCATGAAGTTGAAAATTTTCCCAATTTAGAAAAATCATTAATTTGAAAATAATGTTCCTGAATTTCTAAAAATGTAAAAATTAAAAAGGAAATAAAATAACCAGCAAAAAACTGAACGATAAAACATAGGAAATGGAAATGGGGAGTCCTAGGATGAAATTGGGATGGCCCAAGTGTACGTATCGTTTGGTTGATTTCCTTCGACCTACGCGGGGAATAGTAATTGCCCCCTTGAGAAGTAGAATTAGGTAATTTTTTCTCCTTTGACTCATATGTCTCTAGTAGGATTGGAGGGATCGGCGGTCCATTAGGGAGGGGAAGATTCCCTCCACCATATGAAGGTTTCCTAGCATTTCTCTACTCTCTACTACTATAGTGTAGCAGTTTTGAATTTGGATTTACCACTCCCTCTCAGTTTCCCGCCAAAACACCGTTGTAGCGATCGGAACCGTTGATTGCCCACACCAGGCTGAAATCTGCCGTTCATCAGTCATCATCGTTATGAATCCAACGGCCAGCATGTGATGGATTCGCCTCGCCGTCCATCAGTAGCACTTCTGCCCCGAACCAACTGTATGTGCTATCTAGAAGCTAGGCGATTTTCCCTATAAAATACTACTCCTATAAGGAAGCTAGGTGATCTTTCCAGAAACGTACCCGTCTCCCAAGGGATTCTTGCCGGTCCCGCTGAATGAATTCCTTTTAGCTTCACCGAGTGCTGAGTGCATACCTGGAGTCACCGTAGATATTTCATGAGGCCACAGAAGTTCCATTTGTTGGATCCAAGCTTATATGTAAAATACTAAAATTAAACAAATAAGAAATGTGCAATGATTAAAACAGTTCAAAGTTTGAGATGTTAATTTACCAAAGTCATAGCATCAAAATAGCAATCACCATTAGTAAATTAATATTTGTATCATACATGAACGTATTATAACATATATTTTTATTCAAATATTAGAAATATCTGACTATAAATCTGCATGTCGTATTCGAAACTCCTGAAATAATTTATTTTGCGACAAATTCAATAAAGAGTTTGTACGTTTAAAAGACCTCTTGACATTTATGCAAAATGTTATTATAAGCACATCTTGATACTGAGTTGTCCATAGAAATATTAAGTTATGTGTCATCTTATTTACATTCACCTAAACGCGTTTTGGCAGAATTCATAGCACTCTATTATAGTGTTATAATCCAAGATTTCTTCCATGCATATATTTATTGATGGCATCTGAACATTTAACGTCTTCTGGAGGTATTCAAATTGTTAATATGTATTTATTAAAACAAATATTTAAAAATGTAAAATAAATCCAAGGTCCTAAAATTATTTAAGGTTCAACTGGGTCCTATAAGTATAAACATGCACATATAATAAATCATAAAAAGTAGATAAGTGGTCACTACAGTTCCTGCCCATGTCTAACACATTGCAAGTCCTATCTTGGTCCGATTCGTCCATGTGGCACATTGACCAGTGCCAAATATTTTGCAAAAAGTACACATTGCATGTATGTCACCATTCGGCATGAATAATGAGCAATATCGAATACAATGTGTGTTCAATGAAACGTCTCTATGGACGCACATAACTAACATGCAACATTCATTGGAGTGCAATACTAGAGCGTCATGTGTGAGGGCCAATGAACCAGAGCACCTAGCAAGGGAAATTTGCCCTTCGAATCTGGATTTGTCAAAATTGAAATGTGGTATTACACTTCTAACATATTGAGTATTTTTAAGATATGCCTTACAAATAAAAATGATGGATTATTAGGGTGTCGTGCGTATATGTTAGATGCAACGCACGTGCAACTTACTAGTCTCAAATAAAAATGAAGTTTTCTAGCTTGGGATTAGGCTTCTTTGCTTATTGATTTCCATTTGTGACTTATTCTTTTCTACTCCCTCCGTTCCAAAATATAAGGTGTATTGTTTTCCGTGCAAGTCAACCATTTGTATGTTTAACCAAGATTATAGAATAAAATAAAAACATCTACAATACCCAATAGATAAATTATGAAACTACTTTTCATGATGTATCAAATGGTATAAATTTCATATTGCGAATATTGATATATTGTTCTAAAAACTCGGTCAAACATGCACTTGTTTGACCTTCGAAAAAAATACACCTTATATAAAGGAACGGAGGGAGTACGATTTTTTCCTCTGACTTGTTGACCATGAAGTTTACTTGGAGTTTTGTTGACCGGGATGACTTGCTTGGACCCACAGGAGCTTACTTAGACTATTTTCAGCCTCCTTGATTGTTGTTGACTGGTCTTCACATGTGTTGACCGGATATATGTCGTGCCATGTAGGATAGTTGGTGGGACCTAGGGATAGGGTCGAAGCCATTACTTCAACATACTCCGTCCGTTTATAGATATACGCTTTTTTAGAGGTTTCAATACGAACTACATATGAATGTATATAGACATACATTAGAGTGTAGATTCACTCCGTATATAGTCCGTATTGAAATATATTAAAAGTCTTATATTTAGGACGGAGGGAGCATAACTTCTATTTGTAATAGTTTTTTATCAAAACTTAATTTTTGGCTAACTGTTGGTCAAAATAAAGTCCAGCAAAAAATTGTGTTATATCTATTTTAGCTGACGAAATTCACAACACATTGTCGCGTTTTAAATGAGCTCAACCTTTTGTTGAGCGAAAGAAAGGAAACACAATCTGCAATTTTCTAACCATTGACCGGATGGGGGAAGTGAACGGCTAATACTCCCTCTGTCCGAAAATACTTGTCATCAAAATAGATAAAAAGAGATGTATCTAGAACTAATATATGTCTAGATACATCCCCTTTTATTCATTTTGGTGACAGGTATTTCCGGACGGAGGGAGTACTATGGACGAGAAATTGGATTATTTGTCACACTTTACTACCCCATTTGATAATTAGCCCCCTTGAGAATGACTGTGGTCGGGTCCACCGTTCGTTGACATAAGCCAGAAAAATCATCGGCACACTAATAAAGTGTGGCAAATCACTAAGTCCCCTTAGTTGATTTAGGTGTAGGCAGACCCAAAGC
This sequence comes from Triticum aestivum, assembly GCF_018294505.1. Taxonomy (NCBI): domain Eukaryota; kingdom Viridiplantae; phylum Streptophyta; class Magnoliopsida; order Poales; family Poaceae; genus Triticum; species Triticum aestivum. The sequence continues at coordinate 723,315,569 of NC_057801.1, forward strand.
AGAATTGTGTCCCTTATATCTAGAATGAGCAAAATTCTGTTCACGGTCCCAGCCGAAATTGGGCAGTGCATACGGCTCCCATTCGTTCCAGTTTTTATAGTGTTCACACAAGTAAACAACCTTTTGTATTGAAGGAAGTTTCATATGTAAAAGAGCCCATTATATCTATTTCACATGCAGGAGGAGAAATTCACAGGGCTCGCAGAGCTACTAACCAAGGTAGCGACCGATGACGGGACGGTGATCATCACATCAGTGAACGAGGCGTGGGCGCGGCCAGGCTCCCTCCTTGACCTCTTCCTCGCGGGCTTCAAGAACGGCAAGGGTATAGCGCACCTCCTCAATCACACTCTCATTGTCGCTGTCGATCGAGACGCCTTGGCCCATTGCGAGGTTGTGCACCCACATTGCTACCTCTACGAGGTCAGCTCCGCCAACGTCAGCTCCGCCAACCGCTTCATGTCCAAAAGCTACCTCGAGCTCGTGTGGGCCAAACTCGGGGTCCCGGAGCGTGTCCTCCAGCTTGGCTACAACTATCTCTTCACCGTAAGCTACCCACATGCCTTTAACACTTTTACACGATCGAGAAACATTACATGCTCCCTTTTTTCTTGTTACATTTTAATATTTCAAAGAGTGAAATGTCAGTACTCTAGATCGATCTAGGTTATGCATGCCCATTTAATATTATTCTTGGCAGGATGTGGATATCTTGTGGCTGCGCAACCCGTTCCGGCACATCAACCTCTACGCCGACATGGCGATCTCGACCGACGGTTTCGAAGGTAATGCCGAGGCCCTAACAAATGTGGGAAACACCGGCTTCTACTACGTTAGGTCGACGAACAGGACGGTGGAGATGCTAAAGCGCTGGCGGGCAGTGAGGTCACGGTTCCCCTCCACCCACGACCAAGGAGTGCTAAACGAGATCAAGGCCGAGCTCGCGGCCGGTGACCTACAAATCAAGTTTGTGTTCCTTGACACAGTGATCTTTGGCGGTTTCTGCCAGTTCCACGGAGAGATGGACAAGGTATGTACGATGCACGCCATCTGCTGCATCGGGCTCGAGAACAAGGTGCATGACCTTAGGAACCTGGCCGCTGACTGGAAGAACTACACGAGCCTGGCACCAACGGAGAAGAGGAGTGGCAGACGTAGGTGGACATCCCCCAACCGGTGCAAGGCGTCGATGAGAAAACAGTGATCAAGTCCGGCCGTATGGGGTGCATGTACACTTGTACTAATAGGTGAATAATATTTTCCCTTTTTTTATTTTGGAGAAACGCTATTCTTGGATAAAAAGTACTACATACACACTAATTAAGTTGGACCTGTGTTGGCGATTAGAGGTCAACTGTATTGGTCAATCAAGGAGAAATGACCTTCAATCCTAATGATATTTGTTGGGTTTTCGCTTGATTTCGAACTGTATCATAATATAATGTTTTGTTGTGTTCCAACAAAATAAGAATGCACTTGTTAAACTTCTGCCTAGTTTCATCGGATATTTTTCTTGCTTGAGGGTGTATCTTAACATTTCGTAATGTTTCATAATAGTATATGATATATCAGCAAAATCCGGATGCACGAATCTCCAACATATTTCACGGTGCATATATAGATGCGTACTAACCGGACTCGCCCATGGAGGTGCAAACAAGTCTCCGATTTAATACAATGGTGTGCAATATATACAATGGTTCATTCCGTCATTTTCCGCTGCAAACAAGTCTACTATTGCGCCTCTGCAACCTTATGCGCCGCCGCAGTCCGTGCAGCAGGGCACATTGTGGTGTCCTCTCAGTTAGTGTGACTGCCCAGCAGTGTCTTGGAAAACGTTTGTATTTTTAACCGAATTCATTGAGTGCTTGGAACACCAATTTTCTTGCCGGCCTTCTCTTTGTGAAAGTGATTTTAATTGAATAGTGACGCCTACTGTATCATATTGCATGCTTCTTTTATGTTGTGCCATTGTGGCAATCCATTTTTAAGAAAGTAATGCTGCCATGCTTTATCGCGAGGTTAATCATGTTTGGTACATGTGTTTTGTTGCAGGTGGGATGATGATGTTGAATTCAAGAACCAATCTTGTGGAGAGACCACAACATTTCAAACGGTTCACCAGCGACACCGTCATAAGTCATTTCCATCGCAAGTTTCTTCATAGGTAAATGAAATGATGTTGATTCACACTTTATGTTGCCTTGGCAGTTTGCATGTTGGAAGAGCCTGCAATGTTTTTATATTCTGAAGATCGATTTGTATGACATAACTATAGCATCTACATTATCTGAATGGTGATATACTGATATGCTTACTCTGTTCCTAAGAGTAATAAACCCACCGCTTGTGTATAACTGATGCTATGCTGTTACTTCAAGATCTCTGTATTAGTATTCACTATTTGAATTCTTTAAGGCCCACATTAACATGGAAAATAAGTATGTTCTTTGTGTACTCTTAGTTTTTTTGTCAGCGTCTTGGAAAATGATGTTTTAGTTGAATTCCAGTTTTCTTGTCGACCTTATCTTTGGAAACTGGTTTTAGCTGAACTAGCAACCTAGAGTCCTTCTCTATTTGATTGCTTTCTGGTTAGGCAAGAACGACAGTTAGTGAGGTTTTGTCGATAATCCATCACTCCCTCGTTTGCCAGCTACTTACCCTGGGGCTGCTCGAAAATCCATCACTCCCTTGTTTGCCAGCCACTTACCCTCGGTCTGGTGAGCGAGGCTGGGTGAACATATTTTTTCTTGGTTGAATTAGTCAGTTGGCCCTCCTTGCTGCTGTAGTATTCTTACCGTTGAGTGATTGAGATCTGTTTTTTTGGCTATAGCTTCCGATTCTTTTGAATTTGTTGGTTGGTATGTTGAGATTGCTACTATTGGAGCCGCTCTTCCTAACAAACATTTTTAATGGTTTGTTTGACACTTGGTTAGTTTGTTGTTTTCTTATTAGTCTATAACACTGAAGTAGTGAAAGTTTATGCTAACAAAATGGTAGGTTGCTCGTTACCATAGTTTCTCATCACATCGGAGTCGTTGTGTTGCATGGAGATCCATCAATCCATGGTTCCCGCGCTGTTTGCTTGACACTTTCCCTGTGGCTGGTATGCGAGGTTAGGTGAACATATTCTGTTTGGTTGAATTAGTCAGTTGGTTTCCTTGCCCTGTTGTTTTCTTATCGTCTAGTGATTAAGTTCTGCTTTTGTTGGCCATGGCCGAATTTATCTTCCTGCTCTTGCAATTTTGTTGGTCGATTGATATGTTCAAATTGTGGCTGCTTCTTATTGCTATCTACTACTAGAGCTGCTCCCCCTGACCAAAAATTTTCTTTTGATTATTTTGGTTTGTTTGATACTAGGTTAGTTTGTTGATTTCTTATTAGACTAGACTGAACTTGTGGAAGTTTATGCGAGCAAAATGGCAGCTTACTCTTTGCCTCGGTTTCACATGGCATTGGAGTCGTTATTATCACTCATGGCTCTCCATTGTCCATGCCCAACCCTATTGGTTTGGTCGAGAGGGCATAGAGTAACATTTCCTCATTCAGTTGGTTCTGCGTGTATTCTTGTTTGGCCGAGACGGAGGAAATGACCTTGGGGCTGCTAATTCTTGTGTTCTTGTTCGGCAGACATGTTACTTGATGTGATGATTTACTGAGCAGATTATGCGGAACATTTAGACCCTTGAGCCCTTTCTGGTCTTTTTTGATGTCTCTAAAAATCGTGCTTTTTAGAACTGCTCGATTCCTCCTTTTGTTCTTGTGTATCCAGAGAGATGACTGTGCTAGTACTGGTTCACTTTGTGTGGTAGAAAGAATGCTGAGTAGAGTGGAATTTACATGGACGATCTTTTGCAACTGAGCACCTCATGTTACAAGGAGATACTGCTACCAAGATGTTAAGTATCTAAACCGAGCCATTTAGATCTGAGAGATGCTTGGTTTATCTACTGCGAGTAAATTAGTCATATGGTCAGTTTATTGCTTATACAGAGAGTTTATTGTTGTATTGTTGTTGGTTAGTCATACATAGTTATTACATGTCGGTCAATTGAATCAGTGGCTCATTGTATCACTCTGTTATTGAATTTGCATGTTTCATCATGCAGGTTCCCTGATGTTTCAATCGTTGATGGTGATCAAGTAGATTACCTACCTGATAAGGTTCTGCCCAACTAACGAAGAAGTGGAACGACGCAAACCCCAAGGTATAGTGATCCTGCAATTGAAGTTGTGTTCTTGGTTTGTCGTTCATGATGGTTGGTTACTGTTTAATTTTTTGATTAGTGCAGTAGTAGTGAGTATGCTAGCAAAATGGTAGGTTACCCTTTGCCTGTGTTTCTCATGTCATCTGGGTTGTTGTGCCACTCGGAGATCAATCATTCCTGGTTGTCATGCTGTTCGCTGACCACTTCCTGGTGCTGGTGATTGAGGCTAGGTGAACATATTTTATCTTGGTCGAATTAGTCGGTGTGCCCTCCTTGCCCCGCATGTCGAGTGATGAGATCTGTTTTTGTTGGCCTTAGCTGACTGTATTTTATGCTCTAGAGAAGATAGTTGGTACTTGTCTGCTGATTCTTTCGATTTTGTTGGTTCATGTTCGGACGGTTGTTTGCTATCTACTGCTGGAGCTGCTATTCCTAACCTGCATTTCTTATGCGTAGTTTGTTTTGATACATGGTTATTTTGTTGGTTTCTCATGAGATTAGACTAAAGTAGTGAGAGTTTTAGCTGAGCAAAATGGCAGGTTACCCTTTGCCTCATTTTTTCATGGCATCTGGGTTGTTGTGCTGTTTGGAGATCAATCACTTGTGGTTGTCTTACTATTCATTGGCTACTTACGCTGGGGCTATTGAGCGAGGCTGGGTGAATATATTCATTTTCGATTGACTTAGTCAGTCGGCCTCCTTGCTCAGCAGATTTCTTAGTGTACATCAATTGATATTCATTTTCATCGGCCTTGACTGAACTTATCTGCTGGCTCTTTCAATTTTTGTTGGTTGATATGTTTAGACAGTGGTTGCATGTTTTTGATGTCTACTAGTGGAGCTGCTCTTCCTAACCTGTATTTCTTCTGTTTATTCTGACACTTGGTTTAATTTCTGATTTGATTAGACTGAAGTAGTGAGTTTTCATGCGAGCAAAATATGGCAGGTTACTCTTTGCAGCTGTTTCCTGCGAGATCATCACTTCTGGCTCTGGATTGTCCATGCCCACTATATATGGGTTTGATCGAGGGGCCTAGGGTAACATTGAATCCTTGTTTGATTATTTATGTTTGGCTCGAGATCGAGCAAAATATGTTGGGGCTACTAATTCTCTCTTGTTCTTGATGTTTGTCAGACTCAACAATGGTTACCTTCAGTTTGGTCTTAGTTATCTTTCTCATATCTTGAAGCACAATTGTGGTGGTTCTGTCCTATCAGATTTTTCTTTGGTAATCCACCACTCCTTGTTTGCCGGCCACTTACCCTGGGGCTGGTGACCGAGGTTGGCTGAACATATTTTTCCTTGGTTGAATTAGTCAGTTGTCCCTCCTTGCCGCGGTAGTATTCTTATGGTTGAGTGATTGAGATTGGTTTTTTTGGTCATGGTTGACTGTGTTTTACGCTCTAGAGAAGATAGAAGATAGATGATACTTATCTGCTCGGAGATCAATCACTCCTAGTTCTCTTGCCATTCGCTGGCCGCTTACCCTGGGGCTGTTGAGCGAGGCTGGGTGAACATATTCTCTTTTGGTTGAATTAGCTAGTCGGCCTCTTTGCTCTGCAGTTTTCTTATTGTATAGTGATTGTGATTTGTTTTCATTTGGAAATCACTCCGTGCTAAACTTACATATTCACCACTTGGGTCACGTTCTTCCTGTCTTTGTGTTCTTGAAAGGTCTGTGTGCTTGGCAAATTACCCGGGCAGCCAAGCAGATTAGGTCTCACAAATTTTTATTTGCCTTATCATCTCAAATAACTCCACTGTATACATGCAAGCACATTTTTCACATGCATTTTATCAACATCTTGAATGACCCAGGTTGCTAGATGATGCCTAATTGTCTTTTGGTCGCTCTTGGAGTCAATTTTATGCTCATGTTCTTTGGGGAGTGTTTAATGATGTTACTGTGATAAGAAAGTCTAGCTTTTTGAACGGTAGCGATGCTATTGTTTGAAATGGTTGTTGAATGCCTGTCAGTGGTATGCGATGACACTGCTCTTTTTTGGAACGGCGGTGACACTTTTATTTGAACTGGTGGTTGAATGCTTGTAAGTGGCAGGCACAAAGGCGCAGGTGGCGGTGGTCGCAACTAGTATAGCCCTGCATGTTCTTCGAGTTTGTGTGTTTTTTGCAATGTTGTTCTAGTCCGGTATGCTTTTTTTCCTGATGTGATTTCCTCATGCAGGTGCAGAAGGGATTTCCTTGTGGTGTGCACAAGGGAGAAGGCACCATCAAGTGCGTCGGCATGCACCGGTGCTCACTCTGATGCGGCCTGCCCCTTCGGTGGCTTCTTCTTCTTTGACTCCAGCATTGGTAAGCCACTGGTTCATCGACGCTAGCTTGGGTTTGGTTTAGCTTTTTCAACGGCAGAGATGCTTTTGTTTGAAATGGTCATTGAATGCCTGTGAGTGGTATGCGATGGCATTTCTTTTTGAAATGTGGCGACACTTCTGTTTGAACTCAGTGGTTGAATTCCTATGAGTAGCATGTACAAAGGGTGTGGGCGGCTCTGGTCGCAGCTGGTATAGCCCTGCTTGTTCTCTGTGTTGGTGTGTTTGAATTTTTGTGGTTCCAAAAAAATTCCATCCTCTCTATGTGATGCTCTCCACTCACGGTTTTGGTATGCTTTCCTGTTATCATCAGGATTCCATTAGGGACTCCAGAAACAGAAGAGATCTTTCCAAACAGAAGAGATCTTTCCCTTTGTGATCAGAAACATAGTTAGTACTAGTCCTGTGTGTTTGCACTTTTGGCATGGCATGGATTTTTTGTTTTCATCAAGAAAGAGTATGTTGGTGGAGGTGGTACTAGCACCCCATAGTTCTTATTCACCTCAGAGAAAATTGGCAATGTTTTGAACTTGTATCTGCTCAAGAATACATATGAAACATTCATGGATGTGTTGGACAGTAGCCATTCTAATTTTGTAATAATAGTCTTGTATCATCATCTTCCTCTTTTTAGAAAATGTAGCTTATTCTTTGTCCTTTATTGGTTTAGGCCACTAGTTGATATTGTTCTCTCTCTCTCTGCCCAGGTACTGGTCTGGACCCGCGGCCACTGGAAGTTTTATCCTGCGGAGGGCGAGAAGACCGATGGATGGATTTCTGGTTGGGTGGATCAGTTTCGACGAGTGCATGATGGGCTGTTGTTTTGCTAGGAGCTCTTTTTGTCTTAGACAAGGATGGGCTACCTTGGTGCGACTGAAGATGGCATCTCCGACAATGAGTAGTGGAGGATGTTAGATTCATCCATGAGCTTATTGAGTTTGTTGTGGTGTAGGATCCATGTTAGTGATTTGGACTGTAGAAAGAATTCGTGGCAGCTCTGTTCTTGTTGATTTGGAGATGCATGAATGAATGAAGAGGATTCTTCCCGACGTGTTATGCTGCCCAAATTTTGAATGAAAATTCTGGTACCTTGTCAAAAATTTGGCCTTGTTTGTAAGAAAACAACAACTTTATGTTGTTGCCTGCAAAATGTTGGTGACTTGGCTGCAAGGTTATGGTATTTGTAGGGATGGAAAAAGAAAAGGTTGTGTTCTTTGTGAAAAAGAAAAGCTGGCTGGGGAACAGCAACGGTGGATCTCCCACCGCGGCGCCTGCATCGCTGGAACGACATGCGGTAATCAAGAAAGCAATCCCTTTGTATATTTATTCATGCATGCCTGCTCACCTCCACTTGTTTTTTTTCTTTTTTCACTTTGCCCTCTCAAAATGTATGATGAAAGATTTTTCTTTCATGGTAAATTTTAAGTTAACCCAAGCTGGTGTTGTTAATTATGTGTGATCAATCCAATGGCTCAAATCTATGGTTGCTTCATCGAAATATCTTTGGAGCAAACGCTTAGTGTTTGTGCTCGAGGTGCGATGCACACCGAGGAAGGAGATGAGTGGCGAAGGAGACCTAGGGAGGATGGAAAACAAGAGAAGGGGGAGGGGAGGGGATGAAGATGAGAGAGGCAACGCACAGGTGGTCCATGGTAGTGACCTCTGACCGCGTGCAACTAAACCAAACGTGTCAATAAAAAGAAGCCTCTGAAAAATCTAAAACATCCACATTTGCACACAGTGTTGACAAGTATACCAGTAGAAAAACCGCATCCCCGGCCGCGTCGACAATCATAGAAATTGCCTGCCCCCTGGGTAACGTAGGCTAGCAATGGATCGGTCCCATTGTCCATGGCAAATCACACGTCGTTGATCGATCCTCTGGAAAAACAGGACCAATTCATATATACAGCTATGACCCAGCCCACCCATCTAGGCAGTGGAACAGTGGTAGCTTCTCTCGAGTTGCGACGACCTGCTGTAACCTCTAGCTTGCCGCCTTGCCTGTTGCCTCCTCCTGTAACTTCTTGCTGATCGATCGATTGATCGACGAGCTAGCTACCTCTGCGTAGTGGTTAGGAGAGACACCGATGGGGTTGCTGAAGGAGGGGAGCCTGAAGCTGTGCAGCCACCACGTGGTGCCGTTCCTCGTCGGGGGAATTCTGTGCTGGAAATATGCCCTAGAGGCAATAATAAATTGGTTATTATTATATTTCCTTGTTCATGATAATCATTTATTATCCATGCTATAATTGTATTGATAGGAAACTTAGATACATGTGTGGGTACATAGACAACACCATGTCCCTAGTAAGCCTCTAATTGACTAGCTCGTTGATCAATAGATGGTTACGATTTCCTGACCATGGACATTGGATGTCGTTGATAACGGGATCACATCATTAGGAGAATGATGTGATGGACAAGACCCAATCCTAAGCCTAGCACAAAGATCGTAGTTCGTATGCTAAAGCTTTTCTAATGTCAAGTATCATTTCCTTAGACCATGAGATTGTGCAACTCCCGGAAACCGTAGAAATGCTTTGGGTGTACCAATAAACGTCACAACGTAACTGGGTGGCTATAAAGGTGCACTACAGGTATCTCCAAAAATGTCTATTGGGTTGGCACGAATCGAGACTGGGATTTGTCACTCTGTGTAAACGGAGAGGTATCTCTGGGCCCACTCAGTAGGACATCATCATAATGTGCACAATGTGACCAAGGGGTTGATCATGGGATGATGTGTTACGGAACGAGTAAAGAGACTTGCCGGTAACGAGATTGAACAAGGTATCGGCATACCGACGATCGAATCTCGGGAAAGTACAATACCGCTAGACAAAGGGAATTGTATACGGGATTGATTGAGTCCTTGACATCGTGGTTCATCCGATGAGATCATCGTGGAACATGTGGGAGCCAACATGGGTATCCAGATCCCACTGTTGGTTATTGACCGGAGAACGTCTCGGTCATGTCTGCATGATTCTCGAACCCGTAGGGTCTACACACTTAAGGTTCGATGACGCTAGGGTTATAAAGGAAGTTTGTATGTGGTTACCGAATGTTGTTCCGAGTCCCGGATGATATCCCGGACGTCACGAGGAGTTCCAGAATGGTCCGGAGGTAAACATTTATATATGGGAAGTCCTGTTTTGGTCACAGGAAAAGTTTCGAGTTTTATCGGTAACGTACCGGGACCATAGGGAGGGTTCCGGGGGTCCACCAAGTGGGGCCACCATCCCCGGAGGGCTGCATGGGCCAAGTGTGGGAGGGGACCAGCCCCAGGTGGGCTGGTGCGCCCCCCACAAGGGCCCAAGGCACCTAGGGTTTGGGGGAGGGGCGCACCCACCTAACTTGGGGGGCAAGTTTCCCCTCTTCCCCCCCTTGGCCGCACCCTAGATGGGTTTGGGCTGGCCGCCGCTCCTAGGGGTGGAACCCTAGGTGGGGGCGCAGCCCTCCCTCTCCCCCTATATATACTTGAGGGTTTTGGGGCTGCCAATAGATGAGTTTGACCTCTCCCTGGCGCAGCCCTACCTCTCTCCCTTCTCCTCTCCCGCGGTGCTTGGCGAAGCCTTGCAAGATTGCCACGCTCCTCCATCACCACCACGCCGTTGTGCTGCCGCTGGATGGAGTCTTCCTCAACCTCTCCCTCTCTCCTTGCTGGATCAAGGCATGCGAGACGTCACCGGGCTGTACATGTGTTGAACGCGGAGGTGCCGTCCGTTCGGCACTAGGATCTCCGGTGATTTGGATCAGGACGAGTACGACTCCTTCAACCCCGTTCTCTTGAACGCTTCCGCTTAGCGATCTACAAGGGTATGTAGATGCACTCTCCTTCCCCTCGTTGCTAGTTTCTCCATAGATAGATCTTGGTGACACGTAGGGAAATTTTGAATTTCTGCTACGTTCCCCAACAGTGGTATCAGAGCTAGGTCTATTGCGTAGATTCTTTGCACGAGTAGAACACAAAGTAGTTGTGGGCGTTGATTTTGTTCAATATGCTTACCATTACTAGTCCAATCTTGTTTCGACGGTATTGTGGGATGAAGCGGCCTGGACCGACCTTACACGTACTCTTACGTGAGACAGGTTCCACCGACTAACATGCACTTGGTGCATAAGGTGGCTAGCGGGTGCCAGTCTCTCCCACTTTAGTCGGAATGGATTCGATGAAAAGGGTCCTTATGAAGGGTAAATAGCAATTGGCATATCACGTTGTGGTTTTGCGTAGGTAAGAAACGTTCTTGCTAGAAACCCATATCAGCCACGTAAAACATGCAAACAACAATTAGAGGACGTCTAACTTGTTTTTGCAGGGTGTGCTATGTGATGTGATATGGCCAAGAAGAATGTGATGAATATATGTGATGTATGAGATTGATCATGTTCTTGTAATAGGAATCACGACTTGCATGTCGATGAGTATGACAACCGGCAGGAGCCATAGGAGTTGTCTTTATTTATTGTATGACCTGCGTGTCATTATACAACGCCATGTAATTACTTTACTTTATTGCTAACCGGTAGCCATAGTAGTAGAAGTAATAGTTGGCGAGACAACTTCATGAAGACACGATGATGGAGATCATGGTGTCATGCCGGTGACGATGATGATCATGGAGCCCCAAAGATGGAGATCAAAAGGAGCAAAATGATAGTGGCCATATCATGTCACTATTTGATTGCATGTGATGTTTATCATGTTTATGCATCTTATTTGCTTAGAACGACGGTAGTAAATAAGATGATCCCTCATTAAAATTTCAAGAAAGTGTTCCCCCTAACTGTGCACCGTTGCGAAAGTTCGTCGTTTCGAAGCACCACGTGATGATCGGGTGTGATAGATTCTTACGTTCACATACAACGGGTGTAAGCCAAATTTACACACGTGAAACACTTAGGTTAACTTGACGAGCCTAGTATGTGCAGACATGGCCTCGGAACACAAGAGACCGAAAGGTCGAGCATGAGTCGTATAGTAGATACGATCAACATGAAGATGTTCACCGATGATGACTAGTCCGTCTCACGTGATGATCGGACACGGCCTAGTTGACTCGGATCATGTAATCACTTAGATGACTAGAGGGATGTCTATGTGAGTGGGAGTTCATAAGATGAACTTAATTATCCTGAACATAGTCAAAAGCCCTTTGCAAATTATGTCATAGCTCGCTGTGACACTCCAAAAAATTTCTTGTTTTTGTTTTCAGCAAGAGCCTTGCTTGATTTGAAGAAGGTCATTTAAACCCTTCTTAAAAACCTCTCTTCTGAGTTTTCCTTCTCAAAATCATTTCTTAGATTTAGTTTCTTCTAAAAAGAAACATTTTTGGTTTTGGGCTATTCTTTGGTTTTGATCCATTCTTGTTTTTACCATGCCTCTTGTGGTAAAATTCTCCCAAAACCCCACCTTCCACTTTGGGACAACCCAAACATTCTGTCCCAACTAGTTAAATCCATTTTTTGGATTTTATCTCATTTATTTCTTTCCCCAAAACAATTTTGTCCTTTATTTTGAGCCTAGGTAATTTGCAAAGCAAGTACCTTAATGCCTTTGAGCTTTGATCTCAAATCAACTCCTCTGGATAGTCCCTAGCAACCACAACCTAGAACCATCAAGATCCACTCTTCTTCTTTTCAAAATTTTCAAAATTCACCCTCTGCAAGTTTGGACTAGATTTGTCAAATTTGGTGAAATTCATATCTCCACTTCTCCAAAAATTCCACCAAAATTCAGGCAACCCCCAGTTGTAATGAGAGGCCACTCCACCAAAAACCAGCTCAAGGAAAAATCCCCTCATACCAAAATCATTCTGTCGAACACCTAGCTTGCATTGTTACTATGCTTTTTCAGTAAAATTCAGTAAGTTCGGTGTCGTTTCTTCGTCAGTGTTCAGTCTCATGTCAACTGTGCGCCCGGCGGGTTGCGCACGGCCCCTCCTCCCTGTCCGGAGCACTGCACGCGCACTTGGCTAGTTCCTGGCGTTGGTAGCACCCTGGCCCGCCTGCGCCGGCGTCTTTCGCAGCGGCAGAGCCTCCCGTGGCGGCCGACAGGGGGCATCCTGCGGCATAACGCCGTTCGGCACCGCCCAAGCCACCTGGGAGCTCCGCGTGGCCGTCTCCCTTGCCAACGCACGCCTGCAGCACCGTCGCCGCGGCCAGGCACGCTCAGGGCGCGCTCTTTGCTGCCGATGTGCCGTACGGCCGTTCTGTTGGGGACAGGCCATAACCGCTCCTGCCTTGCTGAGTTAGGCACTGGGATGGAATCAGTGCTCCGTCTAGACGATGCTCAAGCCCCTAAACCAACCGTCCAGCCACAGTGCCGCCGTAATCGCTCGCCGGACTTATCCCGTTCACGGCAACCGCCTCGGGCCGGCTATAAATAGCGCCTCCGAGCTCGCTCTCGACCCCGCACATCCCCACCACCTCACCAGATCCCGCCCAGCCACTGGAAGAGCCTCGAGGGGCCCTTCTTCCTCAACTCCGGCCACCTCCGTCCGCTTCGGGCTCCGGAAGCGTTCTCTCTGGTGAGAACTCCTCCACCGCCCTAGACTTGCCCGTAGCCTCATGACACCTCTAGCAGACTAACCCCCACTCCAATTTCACCCCAGCAGCTCTCTCCGACGAGGTCCACGACTACCCAAACCAACATCCACCGGAGCAAGGGCCGCCGTCGACGTGGTGCTCGCCGGCGACCACCACCACCACCACCCACCGACGCGGAAGGACGCACTGAACACGGAGGTACCACCCGATCCCCCTGCCTCGCCGTGAATCGCCATCGGCAACCACCGCAGCTCTCGGCCGCCGACGAGCCCCGTCTCCCTCGTTTGAATATTCAAACCTGACAGGTGGGACCCGCCCGTCAGCCTCTCTGTTCTTTTTTTTGAACCATTCTCTGAAAGCGTATTCTGGCAAATGCGCTTTCTAATCCGAATCGTTTTCTGGACTTTTCTGCAGAACCCCCTGAGAGTTTTCTGTTTCATTACAGAAAGGTCCCTGAATTAAAACCCTTATAACTTTTAATCAGAGAAGGATTTTTGTTTGATTCTTTTTCTGTTCTCTTTAAAATTTTATCTAGTTTTTATAAGATTTATTTGAGAATTATTTGGAATACTTTTGTGCACCTCGCGGTATTTACGTTACGTACGTATTTTTCTTATACCGTAGATACCGGAGGAGGTGACGGAGCCGCGAACTTCACCCAGTTAGACTCTGACTACTCCGAACCAGGCAAGCATGTTTGAACTCTTGATATGATGAGTGTTTGATGCATGTTTGCATTTAGGAGTTTCATGGCTTGTTTATGAACATTTCTTTGAATGTTATTTTTTTCATGCATAAGAAGTGGAAAGTGAGTTTCGGAAATCCATATGTTGATGGATGCAGTGTTGTGGCATGCCAGTCTTATGCCAGTCTATTTGACTTCAGTGTCAACATGAATTAGGTCACATTCCCATTCATTTCCTTTCTTATACTGCCACATGTTTTCTGCAAGGAATATGGCTTAGTAAGTTGCAAACCGTTTTTCCTGGTACACACCAAATAGAGAGGCCGGGATGAGGGTTCCATGGCCCTGGATTAAAGCCCGTCATCCGGTCAGGGGGCATGGGTGTTTCCGGTTGGGACCGAGAGGGGGGCACCCCTTAAAGCGCGCGTATAGAAATTTGATCCCATGCTATTCGAGGTTGTGACCTCCCCGTCTCAAAGTTTTTCTTGGACATTGTCTAGGGTGATTCCTGGCATCGTGAGGTGGAATGGGTGGGTACTGGTTAAATGTGTTTCTACCGAAATACCATAAACGGAACTAGTCCTTCGTGACTACGGAAATCCGTTGGCTATGGACAGTTAGTACAAACTCTGCAGAGTCACAAATCCTTTAAATCATCTTGTACATGTCCAAGTACTGTGTTCATCTTATCTTGTCAGATATCAGCCTCAGTGACAAAACTCCGGTGAACTACATGAGTGTTAAATCCGGTCAAAAGTTTATTCTTGTGGATGGACTAACCCGTTATTTACTTTTGATATAATCCCTTTCTGTGATGTCGCTTAGACGTCCGACTGTGGCATACTTGTTATTTACATTTGATATAAGCCCTTTCCGTGATGTCGCTCAGACGTCCGACTGTGGCACACTTGTTATTTATTATTGAGATAAGCCCTTTCTGCGATGTCGCTCAGACGTCCGATCGTGGCACTCTTGTTATTTACTTTTATTTTAAGCCCTTTCTGCGATGACGCTCAGACGTCCGATCATGGCACTCTTGTTATTTACTTTTATTTTAAGCCCTTTCTGTGATGTCGCTCAGACGTCCGACGGTGGTATTTCTTTTATAAGCCCTTTATGTGGTGTCGCTGAGACGCCCGACTGAGGCATTTGTTTTATAAGCCCTTTATGTGGTGTCGCTGAGACGCCCGACTGAGGCATTTCTTTTATAAGCCCTTTATGTGGTGTCGCTTAGACGCCCGACTGCAGCATGAGCTTTATTTGTTTACCTTTCGAGGCGTCACTCCAGACACCCGATCGGTTTTCAGTTATTTGTTTTACTTTTCAAGTCGTGCAAATTTTATTATTAGAATGAGCATTATTATCTTTTTGCTCATGACGCATTCATGCATGCATTTTTATATCTTTTGTCCGAACTGTCTTGCGAGTACTTTCAAAGTACTCACCTGGCTTGTTGATTTGGCCAGATGTTGATGAAGGCGATCTCATGGATGAAGAGTTCGATAGCGAGTCCGATGCCTAGAGGAGTCCCAGTCAGTCCTGTGCGATCCTGCTTTTGGTCACTGTATTATATCCGCTTCCGCCACCCCAGAAATAAATTCATCGAGCCTCACCTCGACGCTCGATGAGCTACCATCCACCACCACTTTTATCTCGAGCTAGTAGCATGTCACCACACCCCTGTGTCGCAACCGCCCTTATGTATGATATTGGCGTGTTTGTAATAAATTGTTGAGAAGCCTCAGCTCAACCATGTAATATATTTAATGCTACTGGTCCTCTATATATCAAGTATTTGTCCACCAGTGAGGATAACTTTTCCTATACTGGGAACAAAAGATCGATTTTCTCAATAAGTATTTTATTGAAAAACCGGTCGTGACAGACTTGGTACCAGAGCCAGGCTGACTGTAGGAAGCCACTAGGTGCGATCGCTAATCGGTTATTAGCATGATAGAGTTTATTCATGTTTTTGCAAATGTAGTCATTTTTCTGACAGTCAGCATAAAATTTATGATCTGACCGCTCAGAATTTTTGCCTACTTTTGTAGATGGCTGGCAATGGCTGTGAGTCACAGATGTTCGCCAACGTGCCTGAGTGGTTTGTCAAGCTCCTCTCCTTCATCGTTCAGGTCGCGATGGGGCCATCCGTGCGCCCAGTCTTCACACTTTACCCACACAAGATCAACGACAGTCTGACCATGCACCAGGCCGCGGTGCAATTCAAGGGAGGGCGTGCTGAGATACGCCGCTTCCGATTCTTGGGGAGAGCCATGCCTACAGAGAGGCATGCTATGAAGATGGATGCCCGTGAGGCGATAGCTCGTCTTCGGGATGTTCTTCCTGCAATGAAGACCCGTCGCTACCGCTACCTTCCATGCCACGTGCCATACACCTGTCACTACTCATTCTCTTGCCCCAGAGGAGAGCGAGACGAGGCCTTTGAGATGCTTGTCGAGTACCTCCGAGCCCTGGTGGTAGCCTTCGACAGCATGGTGGATAACCTCGTACCTGCCCGCGTGGACTCAGTCCATGGCTGTGCCGCCAATAGGAGGGAACTCCTGCACACCGCTCCACCGCTGACTTTCATCTCGTCCTCAGCTTCTCATTCACCTACCATTCTCGCCACTGCTCGTTGTCTGCCTACCACTAAGGAATTCAACCAAGCTATTGCACCCACTCCTGTTCGCTCTGCACCACTTATTGCACCCACTCCCATACGTGCTACTCCACCTATTCCGCCCGCTCATATTCGTGTTACTCCGACTATGGCACCTGCTCCATCAGCTCAGCGCAGCGCACTACAAGAAATATGTCAACTTATGACCTTCTATCAGTGACCCTGGAAGAATTGGTCATAGATTTATGACCATTTGAGACCAATTGGTCAAAAGCTGTTCGAGGGGCTCCAAACCCTAAACCATTGCGACCATTTTGGTCAGAAAGGTCATAATTTCCTTACACGAAATGGTCATAAAGCAAACAGCGCTAGTCTGCTGCCTTATTTCTAGTTGTTAACGACCAATATAGATGATCTTAGCCTTGTAAATTGTGGTGGGTTGCTATGACTAGGCGCCACCTCATCAGTTTTGCCTATGTGTCATGTCCATGTGGCAGTTTTGCCCTAGGTTGTGAAGCAACCTATATTTCTGTAATTCCCAAAATTCCCCAAAAAATCTCATAAATTATTTGGGTCATATCTTTGTCAAATATGTAAAAACCTTCCTTGCCTAGTTCAAAAATAATTCAAAAATATTCATTTTCCTATTCTGTTTAGAACAACAATTTGTGAAGGAAGTACCACTTTGGCATGTCCAAATAGCATCCATTTTCTACAGTGCTTTCCTATGCCCAAATAACCATCCTCCACCAAATGCCAGCTCAATTCATTCATTATTTTGAGACGAGCTTCAACATTCGTAGTTATGTCCAGTGTGGTAGTTTGCAAAGCAAGTACCACCTAGGCTCCTCCTTTTGAGCTGAAAATTTGTGAAAACGGTCTACTTAGTAACTGATCATCCTCAGCCAAAACTCACGCCCATTAGCCATGTACATTCCCCGTACCGCTAATCAAACACTTGGCTGCTAATTCATGTTTGAGCATCGATTGGTCTCCTCGTGAGAATCTTATGTTTTAATTTTCTTCCTAGCACCAACCTGGGGAGTGCCCAACCCACTAGAAATGCCTAGGCCGCCCAAAACACATGGCAACGCCACGGTCACGCGGTGACCACGCGGCGGGCATGCGAGTTTACGCGCTCTAGAGTTGGGACCCTCGGCCACCGCCCAAACCTCAACATATCGCCACCAAACCATGTATTTATGATTAAATAGGTACTTATGTAACTACAAATGATTTTTGGAAAAAATAAATAGCAAACTATGAGGCAGCTGCAGTTCAAATTTGACCCGCTTCCAGCTGAATCGGCAGAAATTTGTCTTTTTCACGAGAGGTGGATCAAAAAAATTTACACCAGACCATTTTGTCAATTGTGCATTAAATATGGCCTAGTATTTTATAAAAATGATTTGGTCCAATTTTGCAACAATTATTTGCTAGTTCCTTCACAAAAAAACCTCCTTTCGGGCACTCGAAAAATGGAAAATGGTTTTTTCGTCCAACGAAAATGAAAACTTCCTTAGGCAACATTGTTTGCCATTCCAATATGCACCCTTTGTGCACAATATGAGATCATTTGAACAAACTATGCCATGAATGTGGCCATAAGATTGATCATTTGGCTTGAAAGCCATGAATCTTCACACTTGATAGCTCATTTCTGAGAACACTTTTTTAAAATAATTACCGTATTACAATTTTATTATTTTTCCTGGAAACTTGTTCACATAGAATGACACAATGCGAAGGTTTTCCAATTTTTTGATTTTGTTTGAATTTTTTATGCCCATTTCAAAATGCGGTCAAAACGGCGGGAATGACCGTTCCTAGCTAGTGGTTGAATCTTGGAATTTTTTTTTGTGTTTCTCTGATTAAATAGATACTTATGTACCTAGAAATGATTTTTGGAAAAAATAAATAGCAAACTATAAGGCAGCTGCAGTTCAAATTTGACCCGCTTCCAACTGAATCGGCGGGAATTTGTCTTTTTCACCAGAGGTGGATCAAAATTTTTGACACCCAACCATTTTGTCAATTGTGCATTAAATATGGCCTAGTATTTTATAAAAATGATTTGGTCCAATTTTGCAACAATTATTTGGTAGTTCCTTCACAAAAAAACCTCCTTTCGGGCACTCAAAAAATGGAAAATGGTTTTTTCGTCCAACGAAAATGAAAACTTCCTTAGGCAACATTGTTTGCCATTCCAATATGCACCCTTTTGCACAATATGAGATCATTTGAACAAACTATGCCATGAATGTGGCCATAAGATTGATCATTTGGCTTGAAAGCCATGAATCTTCACACTTGATAGCTCATTTCCGAGAACACTTTTTTAAAATAATTACCGTATTAGAATTTTATTATTTTTCCTGGAAACTTGTTCACATATAATGACACAATGCGAAGGTTTTCCAATTTTTTGATTTTGTTTGAATTTTTTATGCCCGTTTCAAAATGCGGTCAAAACGGCGGGAATGACCGTTCCTAGCTAGTGGTTGAATCTTGGAATTTTTTTGGTGTTTCTCTGATTAAATAGATACTTATGTACCTAGAAATGATTTTTGGAAAAAATAAATAGCAAACTATAAGGCAGCTGCAGTTCAAATTTGACCCGCTTCCAACTAAATCGGCGGGAATTTGTCTTTTTCACCAGAGGTGGATCAAAATTTTTGACACCCAAACATTTTGTCAATTGTGCATTAAATATGGCCTAGTATTTTATAAAAATGATTTGGTCCAATTTTGCAACAATTATTTGGTAGTTCCTTCACAAAAAACCTCATTTTAGGCACCCGGAAAATGGAAAATGGTTTTTTCGTCCAACGAAAATGAAAACTTCCTTAGGCAACATTGTTTGCCATTCCAATATGCACCCTTGTGCACAATATGAGATCATTTGAACAAACTATGCCATGAATGTGGCCATAAGATTGATCATTTGGCTTGAAAGCCATGAATCTTCACAAATGATAGCTCATTTCTAAGAACACTTTTTTAAAATAATTACCGTATTACAAGTTTATTATTTTTCCTGGAAACTTGGTCACATATAATGACACAATGCGAAGGTTTCCCAATTTTTTGATTATTTTTGAATTTTTTATGCCCGTTTCAAAATGCGGTCAAAACGGCGGGCTTGACCGTTCCTAGCTAGTGGTTGAATCTTGGATTTTTTTTGCTGTTTCTATGATTAAATAGATACTTATTTACCTAGAAATGATTTTTAGAAAAAATAAAGAGCAAACTATGAGGCAGCTGCAATTCAAATTTGACCCGCTTCCAACTGAATCGGCGGAAATTTGTCTTTTTCACGAGAAGTGGATCAAAACTTTTTGCACCCTACCATTTTGTCAATTGTGCATTAAATATGTCCTAGTATTTTAGAAAATTGATTTGGTCCAATTTTGCAACAATTATTTGGGAGGTCCTTCACAAAAAAAACCTCCTTTAGGGCACTCGGAAAATGAAAAATGGTTTTTTTGTCCAAAGAAAATGAAAACTTCCTTAGGCAACATTGTTTGCCATTCCAATATGCACCCTTGTGCACAATATGAGATCATTTGAACAAACTATGCCACGAATGTGGCCATAAGATTGATCATTTGGCTTGAAAGCTATGAATCTTCATAAATGATAGCTCATTTCTGAGAACACTTTTTTAAAATAATTGCCGTATTACAAGTTTGTTATTTTTCCTGAGAACTTGGCCACATATAATGACACAATGCGAAGGTTTCCCTATTTTTTGATTTTTTTTTGAATTTTTTATGCCCGTTTCAGAATGCGATCAAAACGGATCAAAACGGATCAAATCGGCGGAAATTTGTCTTTTTCACGAGAAGTGGATCAAAACTCTTGACACCCAACCATTTGGTAAATTGTGGATTAAACATGGCCTAATATTTTATAAAATTGATTTGGTCCAATTTTGCAACAAATATATGGTAGGTCCTTCACAAAAAAACCTCCTTTTGGGCACTCGAAAAATGGAAAATGGTTTTTTCATCCAAAGAAAATAAAAACTCCCTTAGTAAATGAAAACTCCTCTCTGTTGCGGCCGAAACACAGGCTACCTCCTCTTTTAGTGTTGAATGTTATCTGGAATAAGAGGCTAAAAAAAGAGAAACAAAAGGAAAAAACAATAATACATAAGCTTAATTCTGATTGGTGCAACCAATCATGGCACGGATTGATGACATGGCAAACATCTGTCCATCCATACACATCCATCCGTCCGTCGGTCCATCCAACCAACCGCAGCAACCCCCCCTCTCTCTCGCGCGCGAGCCCCACCCAACCCGTCGTGCCCTCCTCTCTCTCTCAAACCGAACCCTAGCACTCCACCACTCCCTTGCTGCCGCCACCTCCGGCGACCTCAGGCGGGAATCGACGACCGGCGAGATCCAGCACGCGCGCGGCGACGACATGGCATGGATCCCCACGACTCCTCCTCCTCCTCTCTGGATCGATCCCCTCCAACACACCTCTTCCCCCTCTCTAGATTGATCCCCTCCAACCCAGCCGCCGCCGCAGACCTCCCCCAACCCCGGCCTCCTCCACCGCCGGCGACCCCTTCTCTTCCTCCCTCCCTCCACCTCCAGCAGTAGATCCATGCAGGACAGATCTGAGCTCCACTGCCTCCGTTGCTCCCTTTCCCCCGACCAGATCTGCCTCTTGCATTCTGGCACCTCGCCGGTGTGGCTCCAGCGTTGCTCCGGCGACTCAGGTGAGTCCCTCCATTTGTCCTCGTCACATCCCTCCCTCTCTTCCTCACCTCATCTTGTCTCCCTTGCAGATCCAACACGCTGTCGTTGCTTGAGCACCGGGACGCCATCGACGGGACGTCTTCCTCCTCCCCTGTCCCGAAGGCATGAATGATGCAGCTTCACTGCTACCCTGACGCCATCAAGGTCAGACCCCCAATCATCTCCTCCCCTTTTCATTTTCTTCTTCCAAATCCCTAAGCAACTGTTGGCAGGCCGAAGACGATGGCGGCGGTTCGATGCGCGGCGAGGAGGCTCGGTGGCTCCCTGCTCCAGCGAGCGCAGGCGGAGGAGCGACGCCGGCTCGTGCCAAGGAGGCTCATGCGCTCCCGCCACCTCTCCACCGAGGTATCTTAACCAAAATCAGGACGACATTTCACAAATCATCTCACGATTGTAGCCAGCGATGATCAAATTCTGTGCGATCAAAACAACAGCATGCATGTGTCTCTATCTTCTTGTATTAGCTATTGTACTAAGTAGTAGAAGAAATAAGAGCAAAATCACTTGCTTATCATCCTCATACTTGTTTATCCTGACCTCAACCTACTGCCGCTTGCAAATCATATTGTCCTGGCTGATCTGAGCATCATGAATTTTTTGCTCATCCCTTTATCAATTTATTAACTGCGACATGCACTTCTGCTTCCTGCACTTGCTAGTACTATTTACTCCCTCTGCCGCACCGTGATGTTTGTGTCAAAAACGCGGATCGAGGTTCTGTTACTCGTTCGCTACACATGCATGCTGCTTTGCTTTCTGCACACATCCAACCTCGCTTAACTGGCAGGCACGACAGTATCCATCCTTCTTAATTATTATTCTTTACCAATCACAATCGCACTTACTCTTAATGATTGATGATACTACAAAGTAACAACATTGATTGATTATTATCTGTGTTCATGAATCCAGGAAGCAAAAGAGATCCAGCAGAAGAAGGAGGCGCTGTATCTCCAGAACAGAGTTCTTTGAGAAATCAGGCCTACTTTTGTTCTATTAATCTACTCCTAACATATTGGTTGTTTCTTCAAGAACAGAGGGAAACGTGAAATATTATTAGTTGTATCAGAATAACATGTGAATTGTTATTAGTTGTATCGGAATAGCATGTGAACTGTTCTTAGTTGCTTCAGAATAGCATGTGAAGTATTCTTAGTTGTTCCATAATAGCATGTGAAGTATTCTTAGTTGTTCCAGAATAGCATGTGAAGTACATCTCCCTTTGTAGCTTGGCCTAGGGTCAGTTGAATGCTCAAGACATGGGTAGTTTAGTTTCAGGTTCAGGTTCAGCGAGATGGCTCTTTGAACCATGAGTAGGTAGCACAACGCATGCCTTGCCGGCTGACAGTAGTTGTGATGCGGCTCTACTACTGTACCATGTGTTCCTACTACTAGCTCTAGTCGTGGATGCTAGGTAGCTCCATGTTTTCTCTGTTTTTATGTAATCCTAGATAGAACCATACAACTGTGGATGACAAACACTGCAATTTAATCTAAAATTGTCATCATGATCCTAGCAAATACTCCTCAAATTACTGTAAATTGTTGCACGATTAGGGGCTAGTGTAGATGCAAAATAAGGTTGCACTTTTAGAGGAGATAATCCACTGATGTTGGATGCTTGGTAGTTGTCTTGTGTTGTGTGCATGTCGGTACTAGTAGTATGTCCGTGAGCAACAAGCATACGATTTGTGCCTATGCTCTACTATATTGGCCTCATGGGTCATCGCTGATTGACCAGGACTATAGATTATTCCTTCAGCGTACTATTGCTTTCTCAAGTCAACTCAAGCAACAATTCATGTGGCTCGCTCAATCGGGTGGGCGGCATATTTATTCAGTATATTCTCTGAAATTGCAAGTTCTGAAGTGTATCATTTTTTTTGTGCAGTCAGAGAGCTGAACGGGGCGAGGACGGAGGCGTCGGTGAGGGCGTACGGCGGCGCCGGCCAGAGCAAGGTGTCCAACAAATGGGTTAAGTCGAATTAGCATTTTGTACTAGCCATCCCTGTTTCCTGCTTTTATATGTACACAAACTCGAACCTAAGTTAGGCCTTTGCATTGTCATGGTGGTCTCTGTGTGTGATTCCGCATGGTAATACTGATGCATAAAACTTGGTTTGGTATGGAATTGGCAACCTATTTAAGTTGTTAGTTTACTTGTGGATTTTGACATAGTGATCCCTTAATCCTTGTAGAGCATTTTTGTTTGCTCTGAACCTGACTGTTATGTCAGTTTTCATGTGACAACCTTGATGTGCTAGTTTATTTTATTGCAAAGCTTGCCGTGCAAGGTGCAGAGCATAAGGTGCCCTGCTTGTATCGTGCTGAATCTAGTTAGGCAGAGGAATCCTTGCTAATTCTGGCAAGTTTTTTGCTTTCACATCCGAGTTAAAGAAAACTGGAATTGATCTTACAAGTGGCTCAAAATGTAAGACTGTCTGATTCCATTTTAAGGTTGTCACTAACCTGGTAGTTTTATTTGGTGATGCAGTTTGTAAGTTAAAATGATGCCCAGGGTTCAGGACATGTGTGATTTCTCTTGACATAGGTGCTCCTTCATTTCCGCTGCCATATGCTAGAGCCGGCAATGGACTCCTGGTAAGGCTTTGTTGACCCAATTTGTTACTGTATGCATTTGTTGTCGTGTAGTATCATATGTAAGCTTCTTTTCTCCCCTCTAGGACCTTATTCAGACAGCAGCCTCAAGGCTACCTATCTCATCAAATGAACTATTTATCATGCTCGACGAAGCAAGCGAGAACACATTTCTTTGTACCAACGCAGCTCGTCTCACTATTGTTTCGTACTTTGTTAGCTACGACATATATTTCCCCCAGTTTTTCTAATTCTTCTCTGATTCATGTAACAGGATGACAGTGGAAGCCGTGTTGTTGTTTTGTTTGTTCCCAGCCCTGACTATGGTCTTCGAGTGAGTCCGGCATGTTGTTCATCTGACTATGTTCATCCAGCGAGTCCAGTATGTTCATAACAGGAGCAGGTAGTTTGTGATCACATGGAAGGAGCTTGTAAAGCAGTACTGTATTACATGTAGAGCTTGTTACACTTGTAGAGCTTGTAAAGCAGTATGGTCCTCTGTATTGGAACGGATAGAGCTTGTATTATGTGATCTGGTTGCTCTTATTTAAGTATCATGTGTGTTTTTGTCTCTGCCAAACAAAATAATGCTTGAAATATGAAGAATATGAGCCTGATAGATGGGACCCCTTACCAAAACATGACAAATGGGACCCAGTTACTAGAACCTGACAATTGGGACCCATCTGACTAGTGGACCCTTCTTTTGGAAAAAAAAGAAACGCTAAATTCGTTTAGACAAAAAGGCCACAACCCAACAATAAAAAAGGTTGCAATGTTGGGCTTGGCCCATGAAGTTGATCAAAAATTGATAGAAAAAAATATATAAGGCCGAATTGTTGGGCTAGGCCCATGTAGAAAACAGAATTGGACCGGGCTGAATCTTGTGCCACATCAGCTTGCCACGCTGAATGCCTACGTGGCTTGGGGAGGTTGCTAGTGACCAAAACGCCACAGTAGGAATATTTTGGTCGTAAACGTCTTTGACCATTCCAGAAGAAAGGTCGCTATAGTCAGTTTACGACGGCCAGCTTTTGACCTTCTGTTTTTGGTCACAAAAAGGTCGTAAATGGAAATTTGTGACCTTTCAGTGACCAATAGTGGTGGTCACAAGTTGACATATTTCTTGTAGTGGCGCTTCTCGTCTGGAACCTATTAGCGAGGAGGAGGTTGAGTCCCCAGCCTCACTGCGTCTCACCCTCGGCAGGCCAAGGGAGATCCTCACCATCTCCGACTAAGTACGTTTAGACGTCATGCGATGTACCGACTTGTGTGATATGTTTATATGTACATAGGTTGTGAGAAGTAGCTTGTTTGCGCATCATATAGGATCTGGAGAAGTGCACTAGTCTCAATAACATGTCAGGATTATGTACGCATATCCAGAGTGATGTAATATATAATTATGCTTGCGTGTAAGATATGTAATAGTCCTTTATTTTCAAAAAAAAATCCTGGAGTTTTAACTTTTATGTGTGATTTTATTGACTTTTGCGACTATCTTTCTTGTCTTACGAGTTTCACAAAATATATCCCCAGAGTGAAAGATGTCTCATCCTTGGACGCGCTCCATGCCAAATCAGCCCGAAGAAAATTATGGCACACCACCAAACCACAATTTCACTCAGGGACAGACAAGTCAACAGGACAGTGAAACAACATTTACCCAAGTGTGTCGTTTGTATGAACAGAGTCAGCAACAACACCAGGAAATGATGAACCAATTCATCAATATGGGAAATTACCGTGGTCAGTATCAGCAGCAATCCAAGTTGTCTGAGTTACAGAAGACGCGTCCCCCAACATTTTCTCATACTGATAAACCTCTTGAGGCCGACGATTGGCTTCGAGACATGGAAAGAAAATTAATTATTGCACAGTGTTCAGACCGTGAAAAAGTATTGTATGCACCACATTATCTCACTGGAGCAGCTGCATCATGGTGGGAAAACTTCCTGCACATGCACCCCAACGAAAATGAAATAACCTGGGAGAATTTCAAGGAAGGTTTTCGTGGGGCACACATTCCTAAGAGTGTTATGAAAATCAAGAAGAGAGAATTTGATGACCTCAAGCAAAGGACCATGACAGTGTCAGAATACAACAACCAATTCACTTTGTTGTCTCGCTACGCCAATGAAGAGCGCATGACCGAGAGCAAGAAGATGGAAAAATTCTTGGAAGGCCTGGCACCCGCACTTAAATGCCAGCTGGTTGTGCATACCTTTCCAGATTTTAAAATACTGGTGGATAAGGCCATTACTCTGGAAAATGAGCGACGCAGCTTGGAAGATTTCCGCAAACGCAAAAGGGACCAGTCTACTTTTGCTCGCAACCATAGAAGCAAGACAGAATTTCAGAAGGGTGGAACACACAAAACCCCGACGAATAATTCACGCCCAATCAAGAATTTCCATGCAAGAGACAAGGATTTCACATATCGCCCAGGTGTTACTTGTTACGCTTGTGGAGAAGAAGGGCACTATGCCAAGCAGTGCCCCAAGCCAAGGAACTCAACCCCAAAGCCTAACAATGGTGGCAATAATTCAGCGCCCAAGCGAAACAATTTCAACCCCAATAACAACCACAGGAAGGGTCATCTGAACCACGTGACCAAAGAGGAAGCACAGAACACCCCAAATATCGTACTCGGTACGTACCCTGTCAACACAATACCTGCCATGGTTTTGTTTGATTTTGGAGCTTCTCACTCATTCATTTCGAAGAGTTTTGCTTTGCAAAAAAAATCGATGCTTCCCTTGGAAAAATCCATGATCATCAAGTCCCCTGGAATTAAGCAAGTGACCTAGAGTTACTATCAAGGTGTGGTTATTGAATTTGAAGGATTGAAGTTTTATGTCAACCTTATTGTATTGGAAAGTAAAGGACTGGATATCATCCTAGGGATGGATTGGTTAACCACCAACAAAGGTTTTATTGACTGCTTCAACCGGACCGTGATTCTCACACACCATCACGGGAAGACAATAAAAGTTTCAGCCAAAGAGAGACAAATACCTCGGCAACCGAGATTAAACAAGATGGACGTTTCTGAACTGAACAAGGTTCCAGTAGTGTGTGAATTTCCAGACGTATTTCCAGAAGAACTACCAGGCATGCCACCGGACCGAGAGATAGAATTCAACATTGAGCTAGCACCCGGAACCGCTCCCATTCACAAGAAACCATACAGAATGGCACCATCCGAGTTGGTAGAATTGAAGAAGCAAATAAAAGAATTATTGGAGAAAGGATACATACGAGCCAGTTCCTCACCTTGGGGTTCTCCAATTTTATTTGCCAAGAAAAAGGATGGAACCCTGAGATTGTGTATTGACTATCGAGCTCTTAACATGGTCACAATCAAGAACAAATACCCAATGCCACAGATAAATGATTTATTTGATTAGCTCGCACAGGCCAAAGTCTTCTCAAAAATTGACTTGAGATCGGGATACCACCAATTGAAAGTGCGAACAGAAGATATTCCCAAGACAGCCTTCACCTCCAGATATGGATTGTATGAGTTCACAGTAATGCCATTTGGGCTAACAAACGCTCCTGCATATTTTGTTACCTCATGAACAAAGTATTTATGAAGTATATGGACAAGTTTGTTGTCGTATTCATCAATGATATTCTGATATACTCCAAGACACCAGAAGAGCACGCCGAGCATCTCAGGATTGTACTAGGAGAACTCAGGAAACATCAACTGTACGCCAAATTCAGCAAATGTGAATTTTGGCTAAGACAGGTGGGTTTTCTGGGCCACGTGCTAACCCAAGAAGGTATTGCAGTAGACCCGGAAAAGGTCAAGGCCGTACTTGGCTGGAAACCACCAGCTAGCGTAACGGACGTACGAAGTTTCTTGGGAATGGCAGGCTATTACCGGAGATTTATTGAAGGATTCTCCACCATAGCAAAGCCAATGACGCAGTTACTCAAGAAAGACAAGAAGTTTGAATGGACGGAAGCCTGTGAGAAAAGCTTCCAAGAGCTAAAAAGGAAATTAACAACGGCACCAGTATTAATTGTGCCAGACATACACAAGAATTTTGAGGTATATTGTGACGCATCCCGGAAGGGCCTCGGATGTGTATTGATGCAAGAAGGCAAGGTTGTTGCGTATGTCTCCAGACAACTTCGCAAGCATGAGGAAAATTATCCTACTCATGACTTGGAATTGGCAGCAGTCATCCATGCACTCAAAGAATGGAGACACTTTCTACTTGGAAATCGTTGTGAAATATACACAGACCACAAGAGTCTTAAGTATATTTTCACATAGCCGGAACTCAATTTACGGCAACGACGCTGGTTGGAGTTAGTGAAGGATTATGATGTTGGAATCCACTATCATCCCGGAAAAGCAAATGTTGTGGCAGATGCCCTTAGTCGGAATCCCAGCTCGGACAACGACAGTATACCAAATTTGAGGCCAGAATTTCAACAGGAATTTGCCAAACTCAATTTAATAATGGTCACCGAAGGCAGTGTGTCGAATTTGGAAATACAGCCTACCCTGATGGAAAAGATTAAGGAGGCTCAGCATGGACACCCCAGCATTGATGGCATAAAAAGGAAAGTGAGTTTGGGCAAGGCCTCAGAATTCAACATAGATGAGCAAGGAATATTGTGGTACGGAGAGAGACTTTGCGTACCAAATATCAAGGACCTCAAACAACAGATTCTGGCTGAAAGCGACACCGCTCCGTATTCAATCCATCCTGGAGGAACAAAAATGTACAAAGACCTTCAGAAATTTTTTTGGTGGCACGGTATGAAAAGGGACATAGCCACATTCATTGCATGTTGTGATTCTTGTCAACGTATCAAGGCCGAGCACCAAAAACCAGCCGGACTATTACAGCCAAACAAGATACCCGAGTGGAAGTGGGACGAGATTGGAATGGATTTCATTGTTAGACTACCACGGTCACGACACGGAAATAATGCCATATTGGTCATCACCGACAGATTAACTAAGGTAGCACATTTCATCCCGGTGAAGACAACTCACACCACTCAGAGACTGGCCAGACTTTATCTTGCCCGTATCGTCTGCCTGCATGGAGTCCCAAAGACTATCATATCTGACAGAGGCACACAGTTCATCTCTAGATTTTGGGATCACCTACAACAGGCACTGGGAACCCAACTAGCATTCAGTACCGCATACCACCCCCAGACTAATGGGCAAACTGGACGCGTAAACCAAATTCTAGAAGACATGCTGAGAGCCTGTGTCCTCACCTACGGAACCAGTTGGGAAGAAAGCTTGCCATATGCAGAGTTCGCATACAACAACAGTTATCAAGCCAGCTTGCAAATGGCACCCTTTGAAGCTCTGTATGGGAGAAGATGTCATACCCCGCTAAACTGGTCAGAAACCGGGGACAGCCACATCTTCGGCCCAGATATGCTCAAGGAGGCTGAGGAGAAAGTTAAGACGATTAGAGATCGACTCAAGACAGCTCAAAGTCGGCAAAAGAGTTATTACGATCGAAAGCATCGGGAAATCAGTTTTGAACCCGGAGAGTTTGTATACCTAAGAGTTTCTCCTATGAGGGGTCTGCAACGATTCAGGGTTAAGGGAAAGCTAGCACCAAGATTCATCGGACCATTCTGTATAGTGGCCCGAAGAGGCACGGTAGCCTACCAGCTAGACCTACCCGGAGATTTATCCGATATCCACAACGTGTTCCACATCTCGCAGTTGAGAAAGTACGTGAGCAACCCAGAGAAGCAAGTATCACATGAAAACATTGACGTGCAACCAGACCTCACCTACCGGGAGCGCCCAATAAAAATATTAGAGGAGTCTGAGAGGAGGACCCGACAGAAAACCATCAAGTTTTTTCAGAGTTCAGTGGAGCAATCACACCGAGAATGAAGCAACTTGGGAGAGAGAGGATTTTCTTTGGACAGAGCACCCACACCTGTTTAAGGATCAGCTGAAATCTCGGGGACGAGATTTTTCCTAAGGGGGTAGGTGCTGTGACACTCCAAAAATTTTGTTGTTTTTGTTTTCAGCAAGAGCCTTGCTTGGTTTGAAGAAGGTCATTTAAACCCTTCTTAAAAACCTCTCTTCTGAGTTTTCCTTCTCAAAATCATTTCTTGGATTTAGTTTCTTCTAAAAAAGAAACCTTTTTGGTTTTGGGCTATTCTTTGGTTTTGATCCATTCTTGTTTTTAACATGCCTCTTGTGGTAAAATTCTCCCAAAACCCCTCCTTCCACTTTGGGACAACCCAAATATTCTATCCCAACTAGTTAAATCCATTTTTAGATTTTATCTCATTTATTACTTTCCCCAAAACAATTATGTCCTTTATTTTGAGCCTAGGTAATTTGCAAAGCAAGTACCTTAATGCCTTTGAACTTTGATCTCAAATCAACTCCTCTGGATAGTCCCTAGCAACCACAACCTAGAACCATCAAGATCCACTCTTTTTCCTTTCAAAATTTTCAAAATTCACCCTCTGCAAGTTTGGACCAGATTTTTCAAATTTGGTGAAATTCATATCTCCACTTCTCACAAAAATTCCACCAAAATTCAGGCAACCCCCAGTTGCAATGAGAGGCCACTCCACCAAAAACCAGCTCAAGGAAAAATCCCCTCATGCCAAAATCATTCTGTCGAACACCTGGCCTGCACTGTTACTATGCATCTTCAGAAAATTCAGTAGTTTCAGTGTCGTTTCTTCGTCAGTGTTCAGTCACATGTCAACTGTGCGCCTGGCGCGTTGCGCACGACCCCTCCTCCCTGTCCGGAGCACCGCACGCGCACTTGGCTAGTTCCTGGCGTCGGTAGCACCCTGGCCCGCCTGCGCCGGTGTCTTCCGCGGCGGCAGAGCCTCCCATGGCGGCCGACAGGGGGCATCCTGCGGCATAACGCCGTTCGGCACTGCCCAAGCCACCTGGGAGCTCCGCGTGGCCGTCTCCCTTGCCAGCGCACGCCTGCAGCACCGTCGCCGTGGCCTGGCACGCTCAGGGCGCGCTCTCTGCCGCCGACGTGCCGTACGGCCGTTCCGTTGGGGACAGGTCGTAACCGCCCCTGCCTTGCTGAGTTAGGCACTTGGATGGAATCAGTGCTCCGTCTAGACGATGCTCAAGCCCCTAAACCAACCGTCCAGCCACAGCGCCGCCGTAATTGCTCGCCGGACTTATCCCGTTCACGGCAACCGCCTCGGGCTGGCTATAAATAGCGCCTCCGAGCTCGCTCTTGACCCCCGCACATCTCCACCACCTCACCAGATCCCGCCCAGCCACTGGAAGAGCCTCAAGGGGCCCTTCTTCCTCAACTCCGGCCACCTCCGTCCGCTTCGGGCTCTGGCAGCGTTCTCTCTGGTGAGAACTCCTCCACCGCCCTAGACTTGCCCGTAGCCTCATGACACCACTAGGAGACTAACCCCCACTCCAATTTCACCCTAGCAGCTCTCTCCGACGAGGTCCACGACTACCCGAACCACCGTCCGCCGGAGCAAGGGCCGCCGTCGACGTGGTGCTCGCCGGCGACCACCACCACCACCCACCGACGCGGAAGGACGCACTGAACATGGAGGTACCACCCGATCCCCCTGCCTCGCCGTGAATCGCCGTCGGCGACCACCGCAGCTCTCGGGCGCCGACGAGCCCCGTCTCCCTCATTTGAATATTCAAACCTGACGGGTGGGACCCGCCCGTCAGCCTCTCTGTTCTTTTTTTTGAACCATTCTCTGAAAGCGTATTCTAGCAAATGCGCTTTCTAATCCGAATCATTTTCTGGACTTTTCTGCAGTACCACCTGAGAGTTTTCTGTTTCATTACAGAAAGGTCCCTGAATTAAAACCCTTATAACTTTTAATCAGAGAAGGATTTTTGTTTGATTCTTTTTCTGTTCTCTTTAAAATTTTATCTAGTTTTTTACCAGATTTATTTGAGAATTATTTGGAATACTTTTGTGCACCTCGCGGTATTTACGTTACATATGTATTTTTCTTATACCGTAGATACCGGAGGAGGTGATGGAGCCGCGAACTTCACCCAGTTAGACTCCGACTACTCCAAACCAGGCAAGCATGTTTGAACTCTTGATATGATGAGTGTTTGATGCATGTTTGCATTTAGGAGTTTCATGGCATGTTTATGAACATTTCTTTGAATGTTATTTTTTTTCATGCATAAGAAGTGGAAAGTGAGTTTCAGAAATCCATATGTTGATGGATACACATATGCATGGCCATGTGATGGCATGAGAGTGGGTAAGATGGCAGTGTTGTGGCATGCCAGTCTTATGCCAGTCTATTTGACTTCAGTGTCAACGTGAATCAGGTCACATTCCCATTCATTTCCTTTCCTGTACTGCCACATGTTTTCCGCAAGGAATATGGCTTAGTAAGTTGCAAACCGTTTTTCCTGGTACACACCAAATAGAGAGGCCGGGATGAGGGTTCCATGGCCCTGGATTAAAGCCCGTCATCCGGTCAGGGGGCATGGGTGTTTCCGGTTGGGACCGAGAGAGGGGCACCCCTTAGAGCGCGCGTATAGAAATTTGATCCTATGCTATTCGAGGTTGTGACCTCCCCGTCTCAAAGTTTTTCTTGGACATTGTCTAGGGTGATTCCTGGCATCGTGAGGTGGAATGGGTGGGTACTGGTTAAATGTGTTTCTACCGAAATACCATAAACGGAACTAGTCCTTCGTGACTACGGAAATCCGTTGGCTGTGGACAGTTAGTACAAACTCTGCAGAGTCACAAATCCTTTAAATCATCTTGTACATGTCCAAGTACTGTGTTCATCTTATCTTGTCAGATATCAGCCTCAGTGACAAAACTCCGGTGAACTACATGAGTGTTAAATCCGGTCAAAAGTTTATTCTTGTGGATGGACTAACCAGTTATTTACTTTTGATATAAGCCCTTTCTGTGATGTCGCTCAGACGTCCGACTGTGGCATACTTGTTATTTACATTTGATATAAGCCCTTTCCGTGATGTCGCTCAGACGTCCGACTGTGGCACACTTGTTATTTATTATTGAGATAAGCCCTTTCTGCGATGTCGCTCAGACGTCCGATCATGGCACTCTTGTTATTTACTTTTATTTTAAGCCCTTTCTGCGATGACGCTCAGACGTCCGATCATGGCACTCTTGTTATTTACTTTTATTTTAAGCCCTTTCTGTGATGTCGCTCAGACGTCCAACGGTGGCATTTCTTTTATAAGCCCTTTATGTGGTGTCGCTGAGATGCCCGACTGAGGCATTTGTTTTATAAGCCCTTTATGTGGTGTCACTGAGACGCCTGGCTGAGGCATTTCTTTTATAAGCCCTTTATGTGGTGTCGCTTAGACGCCCGACTGCGGCATGAGCTTTATTTGTTTACCTTTCGAGGCGTCGCTCCAGACACCCGATCGGTTTTCAGTTATTTGTTTTACTTTTCAAGTCGTGCAAATTTTATTATTAGAATGAGCATTATTATCTTTTTGCTCATGACACATTCATGCATGCATTTGTTATATCTTTTGTCCGAACTGTCTTGCGAGTACTTTCAAAGTACTCACCTGGCTTGTTGATTTGGCCAGATGTTGATGAAGGCGATCTCATGGATGAAGAGTTCGATAGCGAGTCTGATGCCTAGAGGAGTCCCAGTCAGTCCCGTGCGATCCTGCTTTTGGTCACTGTATTATATCCGCTTCCGCCACCCCAGAAATAAATTCATCGAGCCTCACCTCGACGCTCGATGAGCTGCCAGTTAGGAGTCAAGTTATCCACCACCACTTTTATCTCCAGCTAGTAGCATGTCACCACACCCCTGTGTCACAATCGCCCTTATGTATGATATTGGCGTGTTTGTAATAAATTGTTGAGCAGCCTCAGCTCAACCCTGTAATATATTTAATGCTACTGGTCCTCTGTATATCAAGTATTTGTCTAGCAGTGAGGATAACTTTTCCTATACTGGGAACAAAAGATCGATTTTCTCAATAAGTATTTTATTGAAAAACCGGTCGTGACACTCGCGCTTTAGTTATACTGTTTTAGATATATTCCTAGAGAAAATATAGTTGAAAGTTAATAGTAGCGATTATGCGATCAGTAGAAAAGCTTATGTCCTTAATGCACCGCTCAGTCTGCAGAACCCCAAAACATCATCTGTGGATGTTGCAAACATCGAACATACACATTTTGATTACTACATGATAGTTCAGTTAAACGCTTTAGAGTTGAGGCACCAAAGATGTTTTCGAAACATCGCGGAACATATGAGATGTTTCGAGGGCTGAAATTGGGATTTCAGGCTCGTGCCCACGTCAAGAGGTATAAGACCTCCGACGATTTTCTAGCCTGCAAACCAAGGGAGAAAAGCTCAATCGTTGAGCTTGTGCTCACATTGTCTGAGTGCAACAATCACTTGAATCGAGTGGGAGTTGATCTTCCAGATGAGATAGTGATGTTTCTCCAAAGTCATTGCCACCAAGCTGCTAGAGCTTCATGATGAACTATAACAAATTAGGGATAGATATGATGATCCTTGAAATATTCACGATGTTTGACACCCCGAAAGTAGAAATCAAGAAGGAGCATCAATTGTTGATGGTTAGTGAAACCACTAGTTTCAAGAAGGGCAAGGGCAAGAAGGGGCACTTCATGAAACGACAAATCAGTTGCTGCTCTAGTGAAGAAACCCAAGGTTGAACCCAAACCCGAGACTAAGTGCTTCTGTAATAAGGGGAACAGCCACTGGAGCAGAATTACCCTAGATACTTGGTAGATAAGAAGGATGGCAAGGTCGATAGAAGTATATTGGATATACATTATGTTAATGTGTACTTTACTAGTACTCCTAGTAGCACCAGGGTATTAGATACCGGTTCGGTTGCTAAGTGTTAGTAACTCGAAATAAAAGCTACGGAATAAATGGAGACTAGCTAAAGGTGAGCTGACGATATGTGTTGGAAGTGTTTCCAAGGTTCATGTGATCAAGCATCAAACGCTCCCTCTACCATCGAGATTGGTGTTAAACCTAAATAATTGTTATTGGTGTTTGCATTGAGCATAGACATGATTGGATTATGTCTGTCGCAATACGGTTATTCATTTAAGGAGAATAATGGTTACTCTATTTATTTGAATAATACCTTCAATGGTCTAGCACCTAAAAGGAATGGTCTATTGAATCTCGATCGTAGTGATACACATTATCATGGCCAAAGATATAAGATAGTAATGATAGTACCACTTACTTGTGGCACTGCCATGTAAGTCATATTGGTGTAAAACGCATGAAGAAGCTCCATGTTGATGGATCTTTGGACTCACTCGTTTTTGAAAAAGTTTGAGACATGCAAACCATGTCTATTGGTGTATATGCATGAAGAAACTCCATGCAGATGGATCGTTTGGACTCACTTGATTTTGAATCACTTGAGATATGCAAATCATACCACATAGGCAAGATGACTAAAAGGCCTCATTTTCAGTAAGATGGAACAAGATAGCAACTTGTTGGAAATAACACACTTTGATGTGTGCAGTCCAATGAATGCTGAGGCATGCAGTGAATATCGTTATGTTCTTACTTCACAGATGATTTAAGTAGATACTGAGTATATTTACTTGATGAAACACAAGTCTGAATTATTGAATGGTTCAAGTAATTTCAGAGTGAAGTTGAAGATCATTGTGACAAGAGGATAAAATGTCTATGATATGATCATAGAGATGAGTATCTGATTACGAGCTTTGGCACGCAATTAAGACATTGTGGAAATTGTTTCACAATTAATACCGCCTGGAACATCATAGTGTGATGGTGTGTCCGAACATCATAGTTGCACCCTATTGGATATGGTGCGTACCATGATGTCTCTTATCAAATTACCACTATCGTTCATGGGTTAGGCATTAGAGACAACCGCACTCACTTTAATAGGGCACCACGTAATTCCATTGAGATGACACCGTTTGAACTATGGTTTGGAGAAACCTAAGTTGTCGTTTCTTAAAAGTTTGGGGCTGCGACGCTTATGTGAAAAGGTTTCATCGTGATAAGCTCAAACCCAAAATGGATAAATACATCTTCATAGGATACCCAAAATGGTTGGGTATACCTCCTATCTCAGATCCGGAAGCAAAAGTAATTGTTTCTAGAAACGGGTCCTTTCTCGAGAAAAGTTTCCCTCGAAAGAATTGAGTGGGAGGATGGTGGAGACTTGATGAGGTTATTGAACCATCACTTCAACTAGTGTGTAGCAGGGCACAGGAAGTTGTTCCTGTGGCGCCTACACCAATTGAAGTAGAAGCTTATGATAGTGATCATGAAGTTTCGGATCAAGTCACTACCGTACCTCATAGGGTGACAAGGATGCGTACTACTTCAGAGTGGTACGCAATCCTGTCTTAGAGGTCATGTTGCTAGACAACAATGAACCTATGAGCTATGGAGAAGCGATGGTGGGCCCAGATTCCGACGAATGGCTCGAGGCCATAAAATCCGAGAGAGGATCCATGACTTTGGAAGAAATACTTGATGGTCGTAAGGCCGTTGGGTACAGATGGATTTTAAAAGGAAGACAGACAATGATGGTAAGTGTCACCATTAAGAAAGCTCGACTTGTTGTTAAGATGTTTTTCTGACAAGTTCAAGGAGTTGACTACGGTGAGGCTTTCTCACTCGTAGCGATGCTAAGAGTCTATTGGAATTGGATTAGCAGTTACTACATTATTTATGAAATCTTGCATATAGGATGTCAAAACATTGTTTCCTTGACAGTTTTCTTGAGGAAAGGTTGTATGTGATACAACCAGAAGGTCTTTGACAATCCTGAAAGAGGCTAACAAATATGCAAAGCTCCAGCAATCCTTCTAAGGACTGGAGTAAGCATCTCGGAGTTGGAATGTATGCTTTGATGAGATGATCAAAGATTTTGGGTTTATACAAAGTTTTTGAGAAACTTGTATTTCCAAAGAAGTGAGTGGGAGCACTATGGAATTTCTGATGAGTATATGTTGTTGACATATTGTTGATCAGAAATGATGTAGAATTTCTAGAAAGCATATAGGGTTATTTGAAAAGTGTTTTGCAATGGAAAACCTAGATTAGGCTACTTGAACAATAAGCATCAAGATCTATAAGATAGATCAAAATGCTTAATAATACTTTCAAATGAGCACATACCTTGACATGATCTTGAAGGTGTTCAAGATGGATCAGTCAAAGAAGGAGTTCTTGCCTGAGTTGTAAGGTATGAAGTTAAGAGTTAAAGCTCGACCACGGCAGAAGAGAGACAAAGGACGAAGGTCGTCTCCTATGCTTCAGACGTAGGCTCTATAGTATGCTATGTTGTGTACCTCACCGGAAGTGTGCCTTGCCATGAGTTAGTCAAGGGGTACAAGAATGATCCAGGAACGGATCATTAGACAGCGGTCAAAATTACCCTTAGAGGAATAAGGAAATGTTTCTCAATTATGGAGGTGATAAAGAGTTCTGCGTAAAGGGTTACGTCGATGCAAGCTTTAACACCTATCCGAATGACTCTGAGTACCAAACCGGATACGTATAGTGGAGCAACCATTTGGAATAGCTTCAAGTGGAGCATGGAAGCAGCATTTACAATATGACATAGAGAATTGGGAAGTACATGCGAATCTGAATGTTGCAGACCCGTTGACTAAAACCTCTCTCACAAGCAAAACATGATCAAACCCCAGAACTCATTGAGACTTAATCACATGGTGATGTGAACTAGTTTAGACACTAGTAAACTCTTTGGATGTTGGTCACATGGCGATGTGACCTATCAGTGTTAATTACATAGCGATGTGAACTAAATTATTGACTCTAGTGCAAGTGGGAGACTGTTGGAAATATGCCCTAGAGGCAATAATAAATTGGTTATTATTATATTTCCTTGTTCATGATAATCGTTTATTATCCATGCTATAATTATATTGAAAGGAAACTCAGATACATGTGTGGGTACATAGACAACACCATGTCCCTAGTAAGCCTCTAATTGACTAGCTCGTTGATCAATCGATGGTTACGGTTTCCTGACCATGGACATTGGATGTCGTTGATAACGGGATCACATCATTAGGAGAATGATGTGATGGACAAGACCCAATCCTAAGCCTAGCACAAAGATCGTAGTTCGTATGCTAAAGCTTTTCTAATGTCAAGTATCATTTCCTTAGACCATGAGATTGTGCAACTCCCGGATACCGTAGGAATGCTTTGGGTGTACCAAATGTCACAACGTAACTAGGTGGCTATAAAGGTGCACTACAGGTATCTCCGAAAGTGTCTGTTGGGTTGGCACGAATCGAGACTGGGATTTGTCACTCCATGTAAACGGAGAGGTATCTTTGGGCCCACTCGGTAGGACATCATCATAATGTGCACAATGTGACCAAGGGGTTGATCACGGGATGATGTGTTACGGAACGAGTAAAGAGACTTGCCTGTAATGAGATTGAACAAGGTATCGGCATACCGACGATTGAATCTCGGGCAAGTACAATACCGCTAGACAAAGGGAATTGTATACGGGATCGATTGAGTCCTTGGCATCGTGGTTCATCCGATGAGATCATCGTCGAACATGTGGGAGCCAACATGGGTATCCAGATCCCGCTGTTGGTTATTGATCGGAGAACGTCTCGGTCATGTCTGCATGATTCCCGAACCCGTAGGGTCTACACACTTAAGGTTCGATGACGCTAGGGTTATAAAGGAAGTTTGTATGTGGTTACCGAATGTTGTTCGGAGTCCCGTATGAGATCCCGGACATCACGAGGAGTTCCAGAATGGTCCGGAGGTAAAGATTTATACATGGGAAGTCCTATTTTGGTCACCGGAAAAGTTTCGGGTTTTATCGGTAACGTACCGGGACCACCGGGAGGGTCCCCGGGGTCCACCAAGTGGGGCCACCATCCCCGGAGGGCTGCATGGGCCAAGTGTGGGAGGGAACCATCCCCAGGTGGGCTGGTGCGCCCCCCCACAAGGGCCCAAGGCGCCTAGAGTTTGGGGGAGGGGGCGCACCCACCTAACTTGGGGGGCAAGTTTCCCCTCTTCCCCCCCCCCCTTGGCCGCACCCTAGATGGGTTTGGGCTGGCCGCCACCCCTAGGGGTGGAACCCTAGGTGGGGGCGCAGCCCTCCCTCTCCCCCTATATATACTTGAGGGTTTTGGGGCTGCCAATAGATGAGTTTGACCTCTCCCTGGCGCAGCCCTACCTCTCTCCCTTCTCCTCTCCCGCGGTGCTTGGCGAATCCCTGCAGGATTGCCACGCTCCTCCATCACCACCACGCCATTGTGCTGCTGCTGGACGGATTCTTCCTCAACCTCTCCCTCTCTCCTTGCTGGATCAAGGCATGGGAGACGTTACTGGGCTGTATGTGTGTTGAACGCGGAGGTGCCGTCCGTTCGGCACTAGGATCTCCGGTGATTTGGATCACGACGAGTACGACTCCTTCAACCCCGTTCTCTTGAACGCTTCCGCTTAGCGATCTACAAGGGTATGTAGATGCACTCTCCTTCCCCTCGTTGCTGGTTTCTCCATAGATAGATCTTGGTGACACGTAGGAAAATTTTGAATTTCTGCTACGTTCCCCAACATTCTGCCCACGGTCCTCCTCTTCGTCCTGGCCTCCGACCGGGTGGGCGAGCAGCTGTCCGGCGTCTCCGGCAGCTGGCTGGGGAACAGCAACGATGTAACTCCTGGGGCGGCGCCTGCACCGCTGGAACATGCGGTAATCAAGAAAGCAACCCCGTCGTATATTTATCCATGCATGCATGCGCTCACCTCCACCCAGTTTTTCTTTTTTCACTTTGCCCTCTCAAGAGTTAGCACTTGCATAATTTCATCACGTATGAGGAAGGATTTTTCTTTCGCGGTGAATTTTAAGCGACTTGTTTACCCAAGCTGTGGCGGCCCTGTGTGTGTCTGGGGGGTGGTACTTCTAGTGCAGCAATGCCAACCTGGATAGTGTTGTGTTTTTGGCACTGATGTGATTTGTCCACCCTAAATTAAACAGTTCATGCATGCCCAGTTTGTGTCTGTGAGTATATGTCTGCCTGCTCCATGCCTGCGATGCCATGGAGCTTCCTCTGCTCGTCAAGTCCGCTGCCTCGACACCATGCGGTTGTTCATGGGAGCACCTTGTCGCCAAGCGCGTGGATGGGCAAAGGATATGGAGGAGCACTTTGCCCCTGCCTGCTCCCTCTCCAGCGACTGATGTCTGCTTCCTCCTCCCCTCGAGAGTTCGCACACGATGAGCTTCTCTCCCCCCTCTACCTCTAGATCTGGATAGCACTTGCATTTTACCGATGTTCCCTTTTGGATGTTATACACATCATGTTTTGGTTCAGTTGGTGCTGGAGCATCCCTTTTGGATGTTCATTTTCTTCTATGAATGAATATGCAACAACATTTTTCGGTTCAAGCAAACTCTTTCTCCCTGTTTGTGTATGACGAACACACTCTTGTGATGTGCCCCTTGTTATTTATAGTTGTTGCACAATGTCTTTTCATCGGGTCATAATTTATCACGGACCTAGGTGCGTTCTCTCCTATCTATGTGGATTCTGTGTACCGGTCCTTGAGCCGTGGTTGATGCATGATGCTTTTGGCGATGAGCAGTCTTTTCCCCTACTGTTACTTAGGTCTATTAGTTAGTAGCATGTTTTGCTTTTTGTCATTTTACTTATATGGTCTATAAGTAAAAGATTTGTCATGCTTCCTCCAAGGATGGATGAGTAGAGTTTGCCTCTGATGCTACTGTCTCTCCTATTGTGAATTTGTGATGCATGCTAAATCAAAGTTCTTCATGTATGTTCTTATTGGCCTTCAGAGTATAGATTTTGTTTATCCAGATCTGGATTCGTTTTAGGCAAAACCTCAAGAATAGTTTGGTCCTTGTATAGAAATTTGTCCTGCCCGCTACAACATGGGTTTCTCTCCTCTGCGTGTTTATTATGGTTGTTTGATTCTATTGCTTGCACATATCAAAAGCTTTTTAGGTGTCATTATCCAAAGGCCTTTGATTGTTTGTGCGAAATCAAATTTCTTCGTCTCCTCGCCCTATGATCTCCAGCAGTAGGATTTTTTTGGTGCAGACTTATAGAACTTTGGATCTAATTTTATTGCTATATACTAGCAAATTTGTAAGTATCATATTACCAAAGTAACCTTGTAAGTAGTAAATGGTCAATTTTCATGTGTTATATTGGTCCTTGTAAGTAATAAATGGTCAGACATCCAAAAGGTTGGCTGGAATGGATGTCTTTTTTAGGGCACTAGTTGGAGTAATAAGAATTCACAATTATCAGACATGGAAGGAGTCTTCTGTATTAAATAAGTTCATAGTAAGAATTCCTAGCATGGTCTCAAGAAATGATGTGAAGTTTAATTTCCTGTACAAAGCAACTTTGGAGACTATGGGTCTGAACAAATTGTATTCCTTTTACTAGTAGATACGTGATGAAGGTAGTAGTAGGACATAATCATTTTTATCTCTGCTGCCTATTTGCTGCTCTATGGTTATTTTTCTACAAACTGAGCTTCATTTTTCTTGTTGCATCGACACCCGGCCCAGTGCTTGTTGGAAACTGAACTCTCTGTTTGTTGCAACAAGAACCAACCTGCCAACTTGGCCAAGCACCAAGAAGATCAGCCTGATGATGGCGGAGGTCATCGGGAAATTCCCTGTGAGCAAGCTACTCTCGTGTGATGGGCAGGACACTTGTTGGACAACGATACCTCATCAAACTTGTCAATGGTGTAAGTAATCCTCTACAGTGTTGGTTATAGATGTGTGCCCACGCCCATCGAGTCGTGGTAAATTTTATGCCATGGCAATTTCGAGGATTATGGTTGTGGTGCTCATGACAATTATGGTATAATAGTTAAGCTCTGATTTAATTATCTATTAGTGACTAGGGCCCTTGCACATGAGACTCAAATGTAGGGAATGTGATAATCTTGTGTGTGCCCAAGAGACAGATGCTAGTTGAGATGGTAATCCATCTCAATTTGATGCAGTGATGTGTATAAACTACATTCAAATTCCATACCAATTAATGTCCAACTTTAGTTTAAGCCACGAGATGATGGCAAGCCATCTCAGTTTGCTGGAATTTCTTGTAGAAATCTCACTCACCCTTCCAGATTATTACTTGAGGTTATAATGAACTGTAGAGGTATATAGTGATCATGGAGACATATGGTAGGGAGCTTGGATGGGTTTTGTATGTTTGACTAGTTGACAAGTTTTCGTCGTGTTTGTCAACTATCTAGCATGCCATGTGTTTAACAATTGTTCAAAGAACTCTACTCTCGATTGACAAGTTTTAACCGAGTTGATTGATTATCCATGTCTGGTACCATATTTCTCTAGACTCATTTGTGACTCCTGGTCCTTTTGATGGGTTCTGTTACTGAAACAATGCAAACTAGGAGTGGGATTACCGAATGGTATTAGATGACTGAAAGTGATTTTTTGTGTGCGCACTAGTGGACGCATACATCACACCTTTTTTAGCTCAGCGCCGGAAGAGAAAGCTTTTCGTACCCTTGAGACAGAGGCATCACCAAGAGCAACTAGGGTGGATGTCCAGTACACTATGTTTATTTTCTTGGTGTAGTCAACTAGACTGGCTGTTGTGCAAGGTCCACCCTGGATGCTTGACCTCTATACTTTGGCGCCGACTATAATTAGGAAGAGTTGTTGTAGCATTTTCCTTCCATGTGAAATACAAAATGGCCGATTTGTAGTGCCTTCTGTAAGTGCATTTCTTTCTGCCTTTTATGCTTCTCTCAGTTAATCTTGTTTATGTCCACTTGGGGAGGGACCTGACTTGATGTTGAGGATGTTGGAGGGCTGCAAGTTTGAGCGGCACTGCAAATTTGAGAACGAGAAGAAGACTGGCAGCGTGAGTAGAACACGCTTAGCTAAGTAGTTGGTATGTAGCACGGGCCGATTGATGGAAGCATGTGCATTATCTATCCAGTCCCCTGATAATTAAATATTTTGTAGTCGTCCTATACCGATAGAACGATGCTCCTATTGTAGAAGTAGATGCATGCCTTGTTGACCAGTTGGTATTTGTTCTTTGTTACCTTATTATTATCACTTGGTGATTAATGACTCTTGCTCCTGTGCGTGCGCACCCAGGGATGGACCTGGTCTGACTTGATGGCAAACAAGGACGCTGCTGGAGGAGATACTTGGTCATCAATTAATCAAGATTAAGAATCTTGGCGCCGCTCTACTGGCTGCTTGGCAAGTAAGTAGTATCAGTATTTGTTGGTTCTTACATTGCGCTGATGCTTGCCTAGATTGCTTGGTAACTAGTCTTGGTAACTAGTAGGTGCCGAGGCTCTCTGTGGATATCCTGCCGAGAGAGAGAGAGAGGGCAGGGATCCGACAGGAGATGGCTCTCTCCTCCCCTCCCTCGCTCCCTCCCCGCGGGACGCCGTCGGCTTGCGGTTCCCCCTCGTCCCGGGCGTCCAAGTCAGATTCGCTCCCCTACTCCCTTCTCCCCTCGTGCTCCTCTCCGGGCTATCCGCCGGCGGCGGGGCCCGAACCCCTCCCACCTGCGTTCCCCCCTCCCTGTCCGGTGGCCCTGGCAGCGCCACGGGCCAACAAGTTCTGGGCCCTTGATTCCGACGACTCTGGCTCCGATTCTGATCCTGAGACTCCCCCTCCTCCTCGTTCGGCATCGGTGGTTGGGTTGCCTCCGTTATTGGTGGCGGGCCGTCGGCACAAGTTTGCTCCGGGGGGTCGGGGCCGGCTGTGTGCGCTTGATGCGGGCCCGGATGGATGGCGTCGTGTTGGCCGTGGGCGCCGGCGCGCCGCTCCCTGGGCGGCGGATCCTTCTTTGGTGAGCCCGGGGGTGGACGCCATGGCCTCACCCGTCTCATCCTCCTCGGTGGCGGTGCCCTCCGGTTCGTCGCCGTCCAGGTGCCTCCCTTCCACGTCGTCGGCGGCGCCGGCGCAAACCCTAGATCTGGGATCGGGTCTTGCATTGGTGCCCCGGTCCGTGGGCCGGGTCCCTCTGGTCGGTGACGGGCCGTGTGGGCCTGTGTCGGCCCCTTCGCTGGATTCCACGGCTGATTCCCCCCCCCCTCGTGTCTGAGTCTGATGGGCCTAGGCCAGCCCAGTTGAGTCCGCCTCCCCCTTCGGCCCTTTCGACAGAGCCCGGCCTGGCTGGCTCCGGCTATTTATGGGTCCGGAAGGGGTCGGTTCCCCCTTTTCTAGGGTTTCCTGCCTCCGCTGCTGATCTGCGACGGCGACGTTTCCCTATCCGCCGCTTTGTCAGATCCAAGCCTCCCCCTCCCCTCCTCCTCCCCTTATCGTCGGTGGTGGCGATGGACCGCTCCCGTGGGTCCTCCAGCGACGCTGTCTCCGGCCTCAAGCGGGGGCGGGACGGCTCTGGCGACGCCGCTGCGGATCTGGAGTTTGAGGTGTCGCTCCGCGCCAAGCTCCAGGCTTCGCGGTCGGAGACGGGTGCCACTTCGCCGCGTGCGTCTGGTTCCGGGCCGGTGGCTTCTCCGTCCTTGGCGCCCGCAGCTCCGGTGCATGTGGTCGACCCTTGGGAACAGGCGGCGCGGGGGAGCCGGGCGGGATCTTTGGGCCCCTCCTTGTCTCCTTCCTCGCTTGCTCCCATGGGTGGGCCGTCGCGGGCGCCGACGGCGGGCGGCGGCGGGCCGTCCCGCTTCGTTCCTCGTGGTGGCTCTGGGGCCCCGGCCCGGCGTCCGGTTGGCCCTACGACGGGACGTGGTGCTGGCGCGGGTGCCGTCGGTGGTTCTTCTGGAGATGGCATCCTCCCTCCGCCGCCTTCTCGTGGTGCGAACCGTAACTCCTCTCACTCTCAGGTTTCTAATCCCATCCTCACCTGCTTCGCGTGTCATCGCCCTGGCCATTTCCAGTCTCGGTGCGAGAACCCTCCTTTCTGTCTCATCGGTAGGGAGGACGGACACCTAACGGTGGACTGTCAGAGTAGGATCAAGCCCCCCTCCTTCGTCCATTTTGGGATTGGCCTCCCGGGTTGCTCTTTTTTTGCCATGGACAAGGAAGTCCCCGCAGCTGCTCCCATTCCCTCCCTGTCCAACGTGGGTGTCATTACTGTCCAAGACAAGCGTATCTCTTCACAATCCCTCTTGGATGAACTTCATATGTGGGATGAAGGGGGTTGGGACTGGCAGATCCGGCAGCTTTCTGATTTCGAGTT
This sequence comes from Triticum aestivum, assembly GCF_018294505.1. NCBI lineage: Eukaryota > Viridiplantae > Streptophyta > Magnoliopsida > Poales > Poaceae > Triticum > Triticum aestivum. The sequence goes on from NC_057801.1 coordinate 723,360,553, forward strand.
TGCGGCCACTTTCCCCTCTAAAGAGAGTCTTCGCATGATGTCTTCCTGTACCAGTTTCACTCTCCATGTGAATCAACTTGTTGTATCGGTCAAAGCGGCTTCCAACGGATCCAAGACCATATCTCCTCTGTCTGATGTCTGGGTGCTCGTTGATGATGTGCCTCCCAGCTTGCGCACCGCGTCCTTCTTGATGGCTTTTGGGGTGCTTATCGGGAAACCTATTGAGGTCGATCTTGCTTCGCTGTCGGTTCTGGGTCCTGCTCGCCTTCGTGTGTGGTGTGTTGATCCGATCTGCATCCGTGGTTCCGTTGATGTCTTCCCGGCGGCTGGTGGCTTTCGTCTTCGAGTTTGGGTGGAAGGTGCTCCTGGTGCGGTCGCTACTCCTCCCCCCCCCCCCTCCTCCCCCGGCCTCGGGTGTCGATGACAAGAGCCGGGAGGGTGAGGGGGTCCTGAGGACTCGCTGAATGGCACGGATCCCTGATTCACCCAGTCTGCGTGGGATGGGCTTTCTCTGTTGGAGAACGTAGCAGAAATTCAAAAATTTTCCTACGCGTCACCAAGATCTATCTATGGAGAGACCAGCAACGAGTAGAAAGAGAGGAGAGTTTGCATCTACATACCCTTGTAGATCGCTAAGCGGAAGCGTTCAAGTGAACGGGGTTGATGGAGTCGTACTCGTCGTGATTCAGATCACCGATGATCAAGTGCCGAACGGACGGCACCTCCGCGTTCAACACACGTACAGCCCGGTGACGTCTCCCACGCCTTGATCCAGCAAGGAGAGAGGGAGAGGTTGAGGAAGACTCCATCCAACAGCAGCACAACGGCGTGGTGGTGATGGAGGAGCGTGGCAATCCTGCAGGGCTTCGCCAAGCACCTACGGGAGAGGAGGAGGTGTCACGGGAGGGAGGGAGGCGCCAAGGGCTCAGGTATGGATGCCCTCCCTCCCCTCCACTATATATAGGGGCAGGGGAGAAGGGGGAGGCGCAGCCTTGCCCCCTACTCCAAGAAAGGGGTGCGGCTAAGGAGGGGGGAGGAGTCCATCCTCCCCAAGGCACCTCGGAGGTGCCTTCCCCCTTTAGGACTCTCCCCTTTTTCCTTTATCTTGGCGCATGGGCCTCTAGGGGCTGGTGCCCTTGGCCCATGTAGGCCAAGGCGCACCCCCTACAGCCCATGTGGCCCCCCGGGGCAGGTGGCCCCACCCGGTGGGCCCCCGGGACCCTTCCGGTGGTCCCGGTACAATACCGATGACCCCGAAACTTGTCCCGATGGCCGAAACAGGACTTCCTATATATAAATCTTTACCTCCGGACCATTCCGGAACTCCTCGTGACGTCCGGGATCTCATCCGGGACTCCGAACAACATTCGGTTACCACATACAAGCTTCCTTTATAACCCTATCGTCATCGAACCTTAAGTGTGTAGACCCTACGGGTTCGGGAGACATGCAGACATGACCGAGACGTTCTCCGGTCAATAACCAACAGCGGGATCTGGATACCCATGTTGGCTCCCACATGTTCCACGATGATCTCATCGGATGAACCACGATGTCAAGGACTCAATCGATCCCGTATACAATTCCCTTTGTCTAGCGGTATTTTACTTGCCCGAGATTCGATCGTCGGTATACCGATACCTTGTTCAATCTCGTTACCGGCAAGTCACTTTACTCGTTCCGTAACACATCATCCCGTGATCAAATCATTGGTCACATTGCGCATATGATGATGTCCTACCGAGTGGGCCCAGAGATACCTCTCCGTTTACACGGAGTGACAAATCCCAGTCTCGATCCGCATAAAACAATAAATACTTTCGGAGATACCTGTAGTGTACCTTTATAGTCACCCAGTTACGTTGTGACGTTTGATACACCCAAGGCACTTCTACGGTATCCAGGAGTTACACGATCTCATGGTCAAAGGAAGAGATACTTGACATTGGCAAAGCTCTAGCAAACGAACTACACGATCTTTTGTGCTAGTCTTAGGATTGGGTCTTGTCCATCACATCATTCTCCTAATGATGTGATCCCGTTATCAACGACATCCAATGTCCATAGCCAGGAAACCATGACTATCTGTTGATCACAACGAGCTAGTCAACTAGAGGCTCACTAGGGACATATTGTGGTCTATGTATTCACACGTGTATTACGATTTCCGGATAATACAGTTATAGCATGAATAAAAGACTATTATCATGAACAGAGAAATATAATAATAACACTTTTATTATTGCCTCTAGGGCATATTTCCAACAGTCTCCCACTTGCACTAGAGTCAATAATCTAGTTCACATCGTCATGTGATTAACACTCACAGGTCACATCGCCATGTGACTAATACCCAAGAGTTTACTAGAGTCAGTAGTCTAGTTCACATCACTATGTGATTAACACTCAATGAGTTTTATGTTTGATCATGTTGCTTGTGAGAGAGGTTTTAGTCAACGGGTCTGAACCTTTCAGATCCGTGTGTGCTTTACAAATCTCTATGTCATCTCCTAGATGCAGCTACCACGCTCTATTTGGACCTATTCCAAATAACTGTTCTACTTGGAGCTATTCTAAATTGTTGCTCCATTATATGTATCCGGTATCTCTACTTAGAGCTATCTGGATAGGTGTTAAGCTTGCATCGACGTAACCTTTACGACGAACTCTTTTACCACCTCCATAATCGAGAAAATTCCTTAGTCCACTAGTTACTAAGGATAACTTTGACCGCTCTCCTATGATCCATTCTTGGATCACTCTTGTACCCCTTGACTGACTCATGGCAAGGCACACTTCAGGTGCGGTACACAGCATAGCATACTGAAGAGCCTACGTCTTAAGCATAGGGGACGACCTTCGTCCTTTCTCTCTATTCTGCCATGGTCGAGCTTTAAGTCTTAACTTCGTACCTTACAACTCAGGCAAGAACTTCTTTTTTGACTGATCCATCTTGGACACCTTCAAGATCATGTCAAGGTATGTGCTCATTTGAAAGTATTATTAAGCATTTTGATCTATCCTTATAGATCTTGATGCTCAATGTTCAAGTAGCTTAATCCAGGCTTTCCATTGAAAAACACTTTCAAAATAACCCTATATGCTTTCTAGAAATTCTACATCATCTCTGATCATCAATATGTCAACAACATATACTCATCAGAAATTCTATAGTGCTCCCACTCACTTCTTTGGAAATACAAGTTTCTCATAAACTTTGTATAAATCCAAAATCTTTGATCATCTCATCAAAGCGTACATTCCAACTCCGAGATGCTTACTCCAGTCCTTAGAAGGATCGCCGGAGCTAGCATACCTTTTAGCATCCTTAGGATCGACAAAACTTTTCTGATTGTATTGCATACAACCTTTCCTTACGAAAACTAGTAAGGAAACTTGTCTTGACATCCATCTGCCAGATTTCATAAATGCAGCTAATGCTAACATGATTCCGACGGACTTTAAGCATCGCTACGAGTGAGAAAATCTCATCGTAGTCAACTCCTTGAACTTGTCGGAAAACACTTCGCCACAAGTCGAGCTTCATAGATGGTGACATTACCATCCACGTTCGTCTTCTTCTTAAAAGATCCATTTATCTCAATGGATTGCCGATCATCGGGCAAGTCCATCAAAGTCCATGCTTTGTTCTGATATATGGATACTATCTCGGATTTCATGGCTTCTAACCATTTGTCGGAATTCGGGCCCACCATCGCTTCTCCATAGCTCGTAGGTTCATTGTTGTCCAGCAACATGACTTCCAAGACAGGATTACGTACCACTCTGAAGTAGTACGCATCCTTGTCATCCTACGAGGTTTGGGAGTGACTTGATCCGAAGTTTCATGATCAATATCATAAGCTTCCACTTCAATTGGTGTTGGTGCCACAGGAACAACTCCCTGTGCCCTGTCACACACTAGTTGAAGAGACGGTTCAATAACCTCATCAAGTCTCCACCATCCTCCCACTCAACTCTTTCGAGAGAAACTTTTCCTCGAGAAAGGACCCGATTCAAGAAACAATCCATATTGCTTTCGGATCTGAATTAGGAGGTATACCCAACTGTTTTGGGTTTCCTATGAAGATGTATTTTATCCGCTTTGGGTTCGAGCTTATCAACCTGAAACTTTTTCATATAAGCGTCGCAGCCCCAAACTTTTAAGAAACGACAACTTAGGTTTCTCTAAACCATAATTCACACGGTGTCATCTCATCGGAATTACGTGGTGCCCTATTTAAAGTGAATGTGGTTGTCTCTAATGCCTAACCCATGAACGATAGTGGTAATTCGATAAGAGACATCATGGTACGCACCATATCCAACAGGGTGCAACTATGATGTTCGGACACACCATCACACTATGGTGTTCTAGGCGGTATTAATTGCGAAACAATTTCCACAATGTCTTAATTGTGTGCCAAAACTCGTAACTCAGATATTCATCTCTATGATCATATCATAGACATTTTATCCTCTTGTCACAATGATCTTCTACTTCACTCTGAAATTACTTGAACCATTCAATAATTCAGACTTGTGTTTCATCAAGTAAATATTCTCAACATCTACTCGAATCATCTGTGAAGTAAGATCATAACGATATTCACTGCATGCCTCAGCACTCATTGGATTGGACACATCAAAATGTGTTACTTCCAACAAGTTGCTATCTTGTTCCATCTTATTGAAACCAAGGCATTTCAGTCATCTTGCCTATGTGGTATGATTTGCATATCTCAAGTGATTCAAAATCAAGTGTGTCCGAACGGTCCATTTGCATGGAGTTTCTTCATGCATATACACCAATAGACATGGTTCGCATGTCTCAAACTTTTCAAAAACGAGTGAGTCATAAGATCCATCAACATGGAGCTTCTTCATGCGTTTTATACCATTATGACTTACATGGCAGTGCCACAAGTAAGTGGTACTATCATTACTATCTTATATCTTTTGGCATGAAAATGTGTATCACTACGATCGAGATTCAATAAACCATTCAGGTTTAATACTAATCTTGATGGTAGAGGGAGCGTGCGATGCTTGATCATATCAACCTTGGAAACATATATCGTTAGCTCACCTTTAGCTAGTCTCCGTTTTATTCCGTAGCTTTTATTTCGAGTTACTAACACTTAGCAACCAAACCGGTATCTAATACCCTGGTGCTACTAGGAGTACTAGTAAAGTACACATTAACATAATGTATATCCAATATACTTCTATCGACCTTGCCAGCCTTCTCATCTACCAAGTATCTAGGGTAATGCTGCTCCAGTAGCTATTCCCCTTATTACAGAAGCACTTAGTCTCGGGTTTGGGTTCAACCTTGGGTTTCTTCACTAGTGCAGCAGCCGATTTGCCGTTTCATGAAGTATCCCTTCTTGCCCTTGCCCTTCTTGAAACTAGTGGTCTCACTGACCATCAACGATTGATGCTCCTTCTTGATTTCTACTTTCGCGGTGTCAAACATCGCGAATATCTCAAGGATCATCATATATGTCCCTGATATATTATAGTTCATCACGAAGCTCTAGCAGCTTGGTGGTAATGACTTCGGAGAAACTATCACTATTTCATCTGGAAGATCAACTCCCACTTGATTCAAGTGATTGTTGTACTCAGACAATCTGAGCACAAGCTCAACGATTGAGCTTTTCTCCCTTAGTTTGCAGGCTAAGAAAATCGTCGGAGGTTTTATACCTCTTGATATGGGCACGAGCCTGAAATCCCAATTTCATCCCTCGAAACATCTCATATGTTCCGCGACGTTTCGAAAACGTCTTTGGTGCCTCTACTTAAACCATTTAACTGAACTATCACGTAGTTATCAAAACGTGTATGTTCGATGTTCGAAACATCCACAAACGATGTTTGGGGTTTAGCACACTAAGCGGTGCATTAAGGACATAAGCTATCTACTGTCTGCATAATTGCTACTTTCAACTTTCAACTATATTTTCTCTAGGAACATATCTAAAACAGTAGAACTATAGCGTGAGCTACGACATAATTTGTAAAAAGGTCTTTTGACTATGTTCAGGATAATTAAGTTCATCTTATGAACTCCCACTCAGATAGACATCCCTCTAGTTATCTAAGTGATTACATGATCCGAGTCAACTAGCCCGTGTCCGATCATCACGTGAGACGGACTAGTTAACGTCGGTGAACATCTTCATGTTGATCGTATCTACTATACGACTCATGCTCGACCTTTCGGTCTCCGTGTTCCGAGGCCATGTCTGCACATGCTAGGCTCGTCAAGTTGACCCTAAGTGTTTTCGCTGTGTAAAACTGTCTTACACCCGTTGTATGTGAACGTAAGAATCCATCACACCCGATCATCACGTGGTGCTTAGAAGCGACGAACTGTAGCAACGGTGCACAGTTAGGGGAGAACACTTCTTGAAATTTTGTAAGGGATCATCTTATTTACTACCGTCGTCCTAAGTAAACAAGATGCATAAACATGATAAACATCACATGCAATCAAATAGAGTAGTGACATGATATGGCCAATATCATATAGCTCCTTTGATCTTCATCTTCGGGGCTCCATGATCATCTTGTCACCGGCATGACACCATGATCTCCATCATCATGATCTCCATCATCGTGTCTTCATGAAGTTGTCACGCCAACGACTACTTCTACTTCTATGACTAACGCGTTTAGCAATAAAGTAAAGTAGTTTACATGGCGTTCTTCAATGACACGCAGGTCATACAAAAAATAAAGACAACTCCTATGGCTCCTGCCGGTTGTCATACTCATCGACATGCAAGTCGTGAATCCTATTACAAGAACATGATCAATCTCATACATCACATATCATTCATCACATTCTTCTGGCCATATCACATCACAAAGCATACCCTGCAAAAACAAGTTAGACGTCCTCTAATTGTTGTTTGCATGTTTTACGTGGCTGCTATGGGTTTCTAGCAAGAACGTTTCTTACCTACGCAAGACCACAACGTGATATGCCAATTGCTATTTACCCTTCATAAGGACCCTTTTCATCGAATCCGTTCCGACTAAAGTGGGAGAGACTGGCACCCGCTAGCCACCTTATGCACCAAGTGCATGTCAATCGGTGGAACCTGTCTCACGTAAGAGAACGTGTAAGGTCGGTCCGGGCCGCTTCATCCCACAATACCGTCGAAACAAGATTGGACTAGTAACGGTAAGCATATTGAACAAAATCAACGCCCACAACTACTTTGTGTTCTACTCATGCAAAGAATCTACGCAATAGACCTAGCTCATGATGCCACTGTTGGAGAACGTAGCAGAAATTCAAAAAATTTCCTACGCGTCACCAAGATCTATCTATGGAGAGACCAGCAACGAGTAGAAAGAGAGGAGAGTTTGCATCTACATACCCTTGTAGATCGCTAAGCGGAAGCGTTCAAGTGAACGGGGTTGATGGAGTCGTACTCGTCGTGATTCAGATCACCGATGATCAAGTGCCGAACGGACGGCACCTCCGCGTTCAACACACGTACAGCCCGGTGACGTCTCCCACGCCTTGATCCAGCAAGGAGAGAGGGAGAGGTTGAGGAAGACTCCATCCAACAGCAGCACAACAGCGTGGTGGTGATGGAGGAGCATGGCAATCCTGCAGGGCTTCGCCAAGCACCTACGGGAGAGGAGGAGGTGTCACGGGAGGGAGGGAGGCGCCAAGGGCTCAGGTATGGATGCCCTCCCTCCCCTCCACTATATATAGGGGCAGGGGAGAAGGGGGAGGCGCAGCCTTGCCCCCTACTCCAAGAAAGGGGTGCGGCTAAGGAGGGGGGAGGAGTCCATCCTCCCCAAGGCACCTCGGAGGTGCCTTCCCCCTTTAGGACTCTCCCCTTTTTCCTTTATCTTGGCGCATGGGCCTCTAGGGGCTGGTGCCCTTGGCCCATGTAGGCCAAGGCGCACCCCCTACAGCCCATGTGGCCCCCCGGGGCAGGTGGCCCCACCCGGTGGGCCCCCGGGACCCTTCCGGTGGTCCCGGTACAATACCGATGACCCCGAAACTTGTCCCGATGGCCGAAACAGGACTTCCTATATATAAATCTTTACCTCCGGACCATTCCGGAAACTCCTCGTGACGTCCGGGATCTCATCCGGGACTCCGAACAACATTCGGTTACCACATACAAGCTTCCTTTATAACCCTAGCGTCATCGAACCTTAAGTGTGTAGACCCTACGGGTTCGGGAGACATGCAGACATGACCGAGACGTTCTCCGGTCAATAACCAACAGCGGGATCTGGATACCCATGTTGGCTCCCACATGTTCCACGATGATCTCATCGGATGAACCACGATGTCAAGGACTCAATCGATCCCGTATACAATTCCCTTTGTCTAGCGGTATTTTACTTGCCCGAGATTCGATCGTCGGTATACCGATACCTTGTTCAATCTCGTTACCGGCAAGTCACTTTACTCGTTCCGTAACACATCATCCCGTGATCAACTCATTGGTCACATTGCGCATATGATGATGTCCTACCGAGTGGGCCCAGAGATACCTCTCCGTTTACACGGAGTGACAAATCCCAGTCTCGATCCGCATAAAACAATAGATACTTTCGGAGATACCTGTAGTGTACCTTTATAGTCACCCAGTTACGTTGTGACGTTTGATACACCCAAGGCACTCCTACAGTATCCAGGAGTTACACGATCTCATGGTCAAAGGAAGAGATACTTGACATTGGCAAAGCTCTAGCAAACGAACTACACGATCTTTTGTGCTAGTCTTAGGATTGGGTCTTGTCCATCACATCATTCTCCTAATGATGTGATCCCGTTATCAACGACATCCAATGTCCATAGCCAGGAAACCATGACTATCTGTTGATCACAACGAGCTAGTCAACTAGAGGCTCACTAGGGACATATTGTGGTCTATGTATTCACACGTGTATTACGATTTCCGGATAATACAGTTATAGCATGAATAAAAGACTATTATCATGAACAGAGAAATATAATAATAACACTTTTATTATTGCCTCTAGGGCATATTTCCAACATTCTCCTGCTGAGCAGGAGCTGATGAAGGACTGTGCTCCGGCTCCGGCGGGTGGTGGGGTTCAGGGCTCGGTGCCTGGTACGGTGGCTGGTCCTGCGGTCGCGGCTGCTTCGAAGGGCACCCCCTTGTCGGGGGCGTGCTCCAACATGCCCGTGCGCCCCACCTCCCCCTTGCTGTCCGGCATTGAAGATCTACCTCCAGTGGGACCTTCGGCGGCCAAGAAAAGGAAGAAGTCCTCGGTGAAGAAGTTTTCCACGAAGAGCCGGGCCTCGGGGGACTCCAGGCAGTCGGCGGCTGGGCTCTGCCGCCGTCTGGAGGCGGACCTGGGGGCGGCTTCGGGCCCTTCTTCGGCGGCGGCTTCCCCTGGTCGGGCCCCTCCGGTCCCTGTGCGCTCTCCTGCCTCGACCGCTCGCAAGAGTGGCCGCGTCTCCAACAGTGGCGAGCGCGTGGTGGATCAGGCGGCTCGGCGTGCGACGGCGCGTGATCTTCCCCCCTCAGGTTTGGATTCACCCTCATCTCCTTCCCCCCCCCTTTGGCTCAGTCTCCTGTTAGGCTTGTTTTACCCTCCCATTCTGATGAACATCTCCTTTCGATATTAGCTGATGTTGGGATATGTCTAGACGCTAGCGTGGGTTCTCCCTCCTCTCTGTTGCAGTTGATTTGTGCTAATGAACGTGCTCAGGCTGATATCGTCAAGGCCAAGGAGGCCGGGACTGGGATGGATGCCCCTCTGGTTGTGGCCAGAGGGGAACCGGGCGAGGTTGCTAGGGGGCAGCTGTCTCCGGTGCAGAAGCGCGGGGCCGGGAAACGTGCTAAAACCTGCAAGGCTCCATGCAGGTCGAGCTTGAGAATTAAAAACCTTTCCCTAAGATGAAGACCCTGTTTTGGAACATTAGAGGGTTCTGTGCTAGGGGGCGCAGAGACCAACTGAAGGACTTAATGCGCGCTGAAAGAATTGATTTTATCGGGCTTGTTGAGACTCTTAAACCCTCCTTTTCTCCTTCTGAACTATCGGCGATTGCTGGGATTGATAGATTTAGGTGGAATTTCGTGGCCTCTGTTGGTCAGTCCGGCGGCTTTCTTCTGGGCACCAATAATGTCACCTTTGATTTTGTGGCTTTCGACCATGGTATATACTGGGCTAGTATGGTAGTTTCCCTACGTTCCAATAACACCCTCCTTGAACTTATGGTAGTATATGGTCCGGCTGATCATTCCTTGTCACAAATTTTCTTGGATGAGATTTTTACTAAAATTGATGCCTGCCAACTGCCACTCCTGATTGGGGGTGATTTTAATCTGCTTCGGTATCCTTCTGATAAGAGTTCTGTCAATTTCTCCTAGGTGCTGGCCGAGGCTTTTAATGCTTTCATCAGGGACACGGCTATCCGTGAGATCCCGAGGGTTGGGGCCCGCTACACTTGGACCAACCGACAGACTTGTCCTATTCGCTCGGTTCTTGATAGAGTTTTTATCTGCCCTGCTTGGGATGGCCTTTTTCCTCGCTGCTCACTTCGGGCCCTCCCCATCGTCGGGTCCGATCACGCTCCTCTCATCCTTGACGATGGTCTCTGCCCCAATGGCTGCCAAAGATTTCAATTTAACGCGTCCTGGCTTTTAGTGGAAGGGTTCCCTGATATGCTGGCTCAGAAGATCTTGGGCTTTCTTACCTCCCCCCATCATTCATTTGGCCCTATGGATGACTGGCATTATGTTTCTTACTCCCTACGCAAGTTCCTTAGAGGATGGGCCAAGAACCACTTTGCTGAGTCGAGGCGCGACAAATCTAGGTTGAGTGCTCAAATTAGTGCCCTCGACTCCCGTGCGGACAACGGTGGGCTCTCGGCTACTGAGTGGCAAGTTCGCTATGGCCTTGAGAAGGAGCTTCTGGCTATTCATCGCCAAGAGGAAGTGTATTGGAAGCAAAGGGGTACGATTAATTGGACTCTTAAGGGTGATTCTCCCATGGCTTTCTTTTTCGCCATTGCGAATGGCAGACGGCATAGATGTTTGATTAACAGCCTCATTATTGATGGTGTTAGGGTCTCTGAACCGCCGGTCATTCTCCGTCATGTAGTTCGGTTCTTCTCTAACCTGCTTTCGGCTAAACCAGACCTCGGATTCGCGCTAGCCCCGGGCTTCTGGGCTCCCATTGATAGGATTTCTCACGCTGATAATGAGCTTCTGTTGATTCCCCCTTCTGAGGAGGAAATTTTTCATACTATTCGGACGGCTAATTCTAATGCGGCTTTAGGCCCTGATGGTTTCTCCATTCCGTTCTTTCGACAATTCTGGCCCCAACTAAAAGGTCTAATTTCTGCTGTCATCCAAGGGTATTGGCTGGGATCGGTTGACATTCTAGACTTAACTATGCGGTTCTCTCCCTCATCCCTAAGGTCAAGGGTGCGGATATGATTTCTCAATTTAGGCCGATTGCTTTAATCAACAACTTCGCAAAGATGCCTGCAAAGGGCATGGCCACTAGGCTATCTCCCATTGCACATCGGACCATTAGCCCTTTCCAGTCTGCTTTCATCAAAGGGAGGTTCATTTTGGACGGGGTACTTTGTTTACATGAGATTGTTCATGACTTACGGGTGCGAGGGGCCAAGGCTGTGGTTCTCAAACTTGACTTTGAAAAGGCCTACGACTCGGTTAGCTGGAAATTCCTTCGGCAAGTTCTTTTGGCTAAGGGCTTTGAGGGGCCTGTTATGCAGCGCTTGATGCAATTGGTTTCTGGGGGGCACACGGCTGTGGCTGTCAATGGCCAAATTAGCCAGTTTTTTGCTAATGGCAGGGGCCTCAGGCAAGGGGATCCAGCGTCCCCTTTACTCTTCAACTTTGTGGCTGATGCTCTATCTCACATTCTCTCTCGAGCTGCCTTGGCTGGTCATATCACTCCGGTGAGCTCTCATCTCATCCCTAATGGCATCTCTCATCTCCAATATGCGGATGATACTATAATTCTGATGGAACTTAATGATAATAGCCTCACCAATCTGAAATTCCTTCTGCTTTGTTTCGAAGCGCTCTCAGGTCTTAAAATCAATTTCTCTAAGAGTGAGGTTGTAGTGACTGGGGTCTCGGACGAAGAGGCGCAGCGGGTGGCCCATCTTCTGAACTGCTCTTTGGGATCCTACCCTCTCAAATATCTAGGCCTCCCCATTTCCCCGCTTAAACTTTTGGCTAAAGACTTCGCTCCGGTGGTTACCAAAGTTGGCAACAGAGTTCTCCCTTGGCGAGGGCGATATAATACGCAAGCGGGCAAGGTCGCCCTTACTAACTCCTGTCTTTCTTCGCTACCTATGTTCTTAATGGGATTCTATCTTCTCTCTAGTGGGGTTCATAATGATTTTGACAAGCATAGGGGTGCTTTCTACTGGAACGCAGCGGACAATAAACGTAAGTACAGGATGGTCAGATGGGACATTATATGTTGCCCCAAGGCCAAAGGGGGTCTGGGCATTATTAATACGCGAGTGATGAATAATTGTCTTATGATCAAATGGTGGTGGAAGATCATGACTCTTGAGGAACTGCCACCCTGGCTCTCTATCCTAAAAGCTAAATATTTCCCCTCCTCGAGTCCTATGTTCGCGCCGGCTGCGGGTGGGTCGCAATTTTGGCATCAACTGGTTAAAGTCCGGCCGATCTTTCGGTCCCTTGTAAAATTTGTAGTTAGGAACGGTAAGTCTACGCGGTTTTGGCTTGATTGGTGGGTCAGGGACTCCACGCTGGCTGTTGCTTTTCCGGTTCTTTTTTCATATTGCGATGATACTGAGGTTTCTATCTTTGAGCTCTCGGCTAGGGGTTGGGTTCTGGATTTTCGTCGTTCTCTTTCTCCTGAAGAGTTGGAAGATTGGCAGCGCCTTACTGCTTGCTTCCCCCTGCTCTCGGAGGAAGAGGATGCCGTGGTGTGGCCCCTCTCCTCTTTGAGGCGTTTTTCGGTTAAATCTGCTTACTCCAAGCTTATCCCTGGGGGGCGCCCGGTCAAGTTTAAGCATGTCTGGTCGGCTCGAATTCCTCCTAAGATCAAGATATTTCTCTGGCAAGCTGTCCGGAGTAAGCTTCCGGCGGCCGATCAGATTAAGAAAAGAAATGGGCCGGGGTCCGACAGGTGTGTGCTTTGTGGGGCACTGGAGAACACCGAGCATATTTTCTTTCACTGCTCCTTAGCTAAACTTATGTGGAGTTGCATCAGACTCTGGTTACATGTAAATTGGTCCCCTTCCTCCTTTGAAGACCTGAGGCATTATGTCAATCTTCTTTCTGGCCATTCTAAAAGAGTCTTCTTAGTTGGATGGGCTGCGATTGGCTGGTCGTTGTGGACTACTAGGAATAAGTTCTTGATTGAACATATTTTTCCGGCTAATCCTGTCAATTGCTTATTTAAAGCCAATGGTTTCTTGCAGCAGTGGAGATTATTGGCTAAAGAAGGGGACCTCCAGGCCTTTGACGCCATGCTATCCAAGATGAAATCTACGGCGTCTGGGCTTCTTCGGCTTTCTTTGAGGACGGCTTCCTGAATGCTCTTTTGGTGTCTGGTTTAGGCTGGCCTGCGTGCCATGTAAGGCCGCTGGCCTTGTAATGATACTTTATCTTCTGCGTGTGTTACTTTGTTGGGTGCTGGTTGTTGGTCTTATACTCTGCCTGGTGGCTTTATCTATAAAGTCGGGCTCTCGCCTTTTCTCTAAAAAAAAAACTAGTCTAGGCAGTTTGCTGTAACGACAACTATGCTAGTCTTTGGATCTCACGGATCTTGTTACCCTCTCACTTCTGTTAATTATGTCTATTTGTACATCAGCTTGAAAAACGTTCTTATATTATGGGACGGAGGGGTACTAGTTTTCCTTGGTTTGCCTTTGAGCTATGTGATTCACAATAATTCCGTGGTTTTCCTTTCTTCATAAAACTTGCACGCAGAGAGGCATGGTAGTCTTGAACACCAGTTAGTTGGAATGGAACATCATGTGATCTGTTTGGCTAGTAGGGTAGTCCAAATAAAATAGGGCCTTGGTCCAGGAAAATATGTTTCCCCTTCTACTATTTCTGATCTTTGTGCACTTCGTTCAGTCTTGCTCTCGTCTGGCTCAACAAGGTTATTAATGATCAGTGATGAGTAGTATTGTTTTCTTCCCTGGCTTGGAGTTTTCTTGATTTCTAGGCGGCGCTCTTACTATGTGTTCTGAGCATTCAAATTCTTTTGTGATAATCTCATGGAATTTGGACTCTGATGTTGCTCAAGTACCACTATTTGTATTATCTTTTCTTTGTCTGCTCCTTCACAAAGAATGACAATCTCTTCTTTTGTTCGAAGTATTTACAGTGCTGCTATTTTGCTGAGTCGTATTGTGTTGCGGTAAGTTGCCATAGAATATACAGTAAACACTCACTCTTTAGGAGCCAGTCCATTGGTCCTCTTTCTTAGTTTTTCTTCTCTGGTATCTACCTACTGATGAGGATAGTTATAGCTTGTTGGCTCTCATTTCCAACTCGGTTTGCTTGAAGCCATTATACCTCCTTAAACAAAGAGAAGTTATTGTGATGCTATAACTGTTGTTAATATCTGCTGACCTTGTATGTCTATGGTAGTGAAGTAGAATTTGGTGATGCTATAGCTTCCATATTTTTCAAATTTAACTCATGCCCATCTCATATACTAAAATGTCTAACTTTTGTGAGGCTCATGGTTCACGTACTAAAATGTTTAACTTTTTATTAGTATAATCACTGTGGTAGTCTGCACAGATGTGGTGGGTTGTTTATAGACTGGATGCTAAACCATTCCCTTTAGTTTGTACGTTCTTTATTTTCATTGGTACTTGTAACTTGGGCACTAATAAAAATCTTGTTCTCTCTCTCTCTCTCTCTCTCTCTCTCTCTCTCTCTCTCTCTCTCTCTCTCTCTCTCTCTCTCTCTCTCTCTCTCTCTCTCTCTCTCTCTCTCTCTCTCTCTCTCTCTCTCTCTCTCTGTGTGTGTGTCGTCAGCGGCCAGATCTTGCCACTTGTATGTCTCCGCGCTTCTCCGGCTGTAAATTGGGTGGCACGGGCTCCCTCTCATGCTAGGATGCAAAGCTGTCGCTGGTATGGCTGCTATGTCTAGATTTGAAGCGCTGCAGCGACCTCGATGTGGATTGCAGTGACCACCGAGACTTCAGCAGTGAGATGCAAACTATAGACGTCGGCTTGACGCAGAGGAATGGTGGTGCAGCGGCGACTGACATCGCATGTAGCTGCTGGGATCGTGGAAAAGTGATGATGACAGCACTTGAGTGACTTGATGATGGTGCTACTCGAGCACCTGGTCTCGAGCTCCGGGGTGAAAGCCTAGGCAACCCGAGTTGATCGTGCCTAGCAATGGCAATGTTTTTACGTTGTTACCTTGTTAAAGGCATTGCTCGGATATGCTTGGACTATTTCTTCAGAGTGAAAACCTAGATTCTGAACTTGAGTGGTTGGATCCGGTGACGGCGGCTATTGAGCGTCGCTCCCTTCTTGAAGGCGTTGCTGTTGAAGAACTCTGTCGCTCGTGTGGTGTCATGAGATGGATGGTGCGAATATGGTCATTGATGTAGTTTGCCAATTGTGGATCTGATCTCTTTGATGTCTTTTTTTCGCCTACGCATAGCTTTGGTCTTATATGACTTTGCTATTTGGTGGCGTGTTTTTGTGTGTGTGTTGATGTTGGCTTTGTGCATCCTAGATATGCAGAGGCCGGGTGTTCTCATTGTGCTTGTATCCTCTTGATGCTTCATTATGAGCCAACAAAATTCACCCTTTGTCAAAAAAAGACATATTTTAGAGTGTAGATTCACTCATTTGCTCCGTATGTAGTCCGTATTGGAATATCTAAAAAGTCTTATACTTAGGAACGGAGCGAGCCCTGTGAATTTCTCCTCCTACATGTGAAATGTTTAGGAACGGAGGAGCATAACTCTTATATTTTGTATCGAAGGAAGTTTCATATGTAAACAACCTTATTTGACATGCAGGAGGAGAAATTCACAGGGCTCGCAGAGCTACTAACCAAGGTAGCGACTGATGACGGGACGGTGATCATCACATCAGTGAACGAGGCGTGGGCACGACTAGGCTCCCTCCTTGACCTCTTCCTCGCGAGCTTCAAGAACGGCGAGGGCATCGCACACCTCCTCAACCACACCCTCATCATTGCCATGGACACCATCACCTTGGCCCGTTGTGAGGCCGTGCACCCGCATTGCTACCTCCATGAGGTCACCTCTGCCAACGTTAGCTCCGCTAACCGCTTCATGACCAAGAGCTATCTCGAGCTCATCTGGGCCAGGCTCGAGGTCCCACAACATATCCTACAACTTGGCTACAACTATCTCTCCACCGTAAGCTACCCCACATATGCCTTTAACAATTTCACAAACTGTTGAGAAACATTGCATTCTCTTTTTTTTTCTCATTAAATTTATTATTTATTTTTTAGTTATTTTACATTTTATTATTTCAATGAGTGAAATATCACACTCTATATCTAGCTAGGTTATGCATTTTCAGTTAATGTTATTATTGACAGGATGTGGATGTCATGTGGTTGCGCAACCCGTTCCGATACATCAACCTTTACACCGACATGGCCATGTCGACCGATGGCTTCAACGGCAATGTTGATGACCTGAAAAATGTGGGAAACGGCGGCTTCTACTACATTAGGTCGACAAACAGGACGGTGGAGATGCTAAAGCGCTGGCGGGCAGCAAGGTCACAGTTCCCCTCCGCCCACGACCAAGGAGTACTCAATGAGATCAAGGCCGATCTCGCGGCCGGTGAACTGCAGATCAAGTTCGTGTTCCTTGAGACGACACTCTTTGACGGCTTCTGCCAGTTCCACGGAGAGATGGACAAGGTGTGTACTATGCACGCCATCTGCTGCATCGGGCTTGAGAACAAGGTGCACGACCTTAGGAACCTGGCTGCTGACTGGAAGAACTACACGAGCGTGGCGTCAATGGAGAAGAGGACCGGCAAGCATAGGTGGACGCCCCCCAACCGGTGCAAGGCGTCGATGAGGCAGCACTGATTATGTTCAGCCATATGGGGCGCATGCACACTTGTACAATCAGTGCATGGTATTATCTCACGGTGAATGGTATTATTTCCTCCTTTTATTTTTGGAGAAAGGCTATTCTTGGATAGAAAATACATACACTGATTAAGTTGGACCTGTGTTGGCGATTAGAGGTCAACTGTATTGGTCAATCAAGGAGAAATGACTTTCTATCCTAACGATGTTTGTTGGGTTCTCGCTTGATTTCAAACTGCATCATAATACAATGTTTCGCTGTGTGCCAACAAAATAAGATCGCACTTGTTGAACTTTTGCCTAGCTTCATCAGATATTTTTCTTGCTTGAGGGTGTACCTTAACATTTCGTAATGTTTCATAATATATGATATACCAGCAAAATCCGGATGCACGAATCTCCAACATATTTCATGGTGCATATATAGATGCGCACTGACCGTTCTCGCCCATCGAGGTGCAAACAAGTCTCCGAATACAATGGTATGCCAATGCCATGAATACAATGGTTCCACTGGTGAAAAAAGGGCCTTTGGTCGGTTCGCAACTGCCATTAGTCGCGGTTGCGCAACCGCGACTAAATAGGCGTGACTAAAGGCCCCCCCCCTTTAGTCGCGGTTGCTTAAGAACCGCGACTAAAGGCCCGTCCACGTGGGCGCCAGGCGGCCGTCGGGGCGGAGGACCTTTAGTCGCGGTTCTTCTGGCCAGCCGCGACTAAAGGCCGCCGCAGGTTTAGGGTTTTAGCCCCCCCCCTTAAACCTGTTTTCTGTTTAATTTGTATTGTTTTATTTCTTTTGTGCTTTATTTTAATTTTGAAGGAGTTTCACATATTCTACGGTACTACATACATGCATATGAATGTACAATTTCAAACAAATTTGAAATTAGAACCAAAAAGAATTCAAGAGGAATATACAATATATATTCAATATCATCGGATGACCATATACAATTTTGAACAACTTTCCATACATAATTTAATGCATATAAAGTTCTACGTCCTCGTAATGGTGTTCTCCTTTAGGATGGAGGACTTCCCTCCTGAACCATCCAGCTAGTTCCTCTTGAAGTGGTCGGAAGCGAGCTTCTGGACTAAGCATCATCCGGAGGTTATTCCTCTGAGCATTGGTATCACTCGGAACCCGCTCAGAGGTGTATCTCCGGATCATCTCACAGACATAGTATGCACATAGATTGGTCCCCGCTGGCTGAATATCCTCACCATTCTTAGCCTTTGATCTTTTGAATTCTAGCTCTTTTTTGAATTCACCGACCTTTGTATCTACGAACCGTCTCCAAACCCTACGAGGCAAAGAAAATTAAATGAACAAGAGAGTTATTAGTTACTTGATATTAGGAAATGAACGAAATAGGCCGATCGATATAGAGCGCAAATGAATGAAAATAATTACTTCTGCAGCATTCTTCTCATGCCGCCCCAAAGCTTTGGATCCTTATTCAGAGAGTCGTGGACGAGATATCCTCTTCTTCTTGTCCGGTCGGCACATATAGAATATCGCCGTTTATGATGCCGAACATATGTGCTTCACCGTCCGGATCATAGTTGTCCATAATCGGGTCAGCTCTATCGTCCGCCATTATGTCAGTCCTGAAAACATGTAGTAAAAACAAATTAATTAAGTGAAGAAGGGGGGCGGTGGCGGTGGCGGTGGCGAAAGGGCGGTGGCAAAAGGAGGGGGCGAGGAAGGGGTGGGAGAGGGTGTCGTGGTAGAGCGCGAGACGGGGCGGCAGACGACAACGTCACGGAGAGGGAGGCGAGGACAACACACATGTATAACCCTCGCCGCCCCCTCTCGATCCCAAAAAAACACTGCGCGCATCGCCGCCCCCCTCGCCGCCCCCTCTCCGTATATGCGTTTTTGTTAATTATCAAGTTTTAAGTTATTTTACCGTTTTTGTTAAACTAATTAACTAGTTAAAATTAAAAAGAACAAAAAAAAGAAAAAAAGAAAAAAATCCGGTGGCCCGCGGCGCCCCTCTCTCTCTCCACGATCTCGCTCTCTGTCTGAGACCGGTGGCCCGTGCGCGCGCGGCAGTACCGAGGCCGGCCGGCGGCGTTGAGGGCGGGCGAGCGAGGCGGCGCGCGCGCGGTGGGCGAGGGAGGCCGGTGACGGCCGGCGGCGCCGTACGTGTGGGCGAGAGGGGGCGGTGCGCGTGGGCCGGGGCGGGGCGCGGTGTGCAAACATACGGCGGGCGACGGCGGGCGGCGTCGAGGGCGACGGCGGGCGGCGTCGAGGGCGACGGCGACGGCGGGCGGCGTCGAGGGCGACGGCGGGCGGCGTCAGGGCGAGGGCGACGGCGGGCGGCGTCGAGGGCGAGGGCGACGGCGGCAGGCCTTCGGCACGGTGTTGAATCGGAGAAGACGAGAAAGGGTTCGGGCCCTTGTATTTATAGCCCCCCCTTTAGTCGCGGTTGGGGAGGCGACCCGCGACTAAAGGGTAACCTTTAGTCGCGGTTGGGGAGGCGACCCGCGACTAAAGGGTAACCTTTAGTCGCGGTTGGCCAGACCAACCGCGACTAAAGGGTTTTTTGGCGGGTTTTTGCGTTCCCGCGCGCAACGACCTTTAGTCGCGGTTGGCCAGGCCAACCGCGACTAAAGGTATTTTTAAAATACTTTTTCTTTTTCAAAATCTTAAAAATACAATAATATATCAAAAAATTCAGAAAAATAAAACTAATTCAATTCAATATGTTAAAAACACAAATATTATATCAAAAAGTTCAGAAAAATAAAACTAATTCAATTCAAAATTCTAAAAATACAAATAATATATCAAAAAATTAAGAAAAATAAAACTAATTCAATTCAAAATGTTAAAAATACAAATAATATATCAAAA
Organism: Triticum aestivum; assembly: GCF_018294505.1. Classification (NCBI taxonomy): domain Eukaryota; kingdom Viridiplantae; phylum Streptophyta; class Magnoliopsida; order Poales; family Poaceae; genus Triticum; species Triticum aestivum. The sequence goes on from NC_057801.1 coordinate 723,380,506, forward strand.
AATTTAGAAAAATAAAACTAATTCAATTCAATATGTTAAAAACACAAATATTATATCAAAAAATTCAGAAAATAAAACTAATTCAATTCAAAATTCTAAAATACAAATAATATATCAAAAAATTAAGAAAAATAAAACTAATTCAATTCAAAATGTTAAAAATACAAATAATATATCAAAAAATTCAGAAAAATAAAACTAATTCAATTCAAAATTTTATACGCCTAGGCAGGAGTACGACAGCGACGACAGGAGTGACGACGACGGCGGCAACTTAGAAGGCGATGACTACCAGTACAACGGCGGCGGCTATGAAGACTACGAGTATGCATATTATACGCCTAGGCAGGAGTATGACTAAATCACTCCAAATTTCATGTATCATCAGTGGTATCTCGAATCATTCGAAAATGGACACCAAACACATCACGGGTAATATAATTCACATGATCCATTCAACAACGTTTGGTACAATAAATTATTACACATCATTTCTTCCCTTGTGTCCCTGCTTGCTTATGATTGTGCCGTATCCATGGAGCATCCTCATCATTTAACTTAATGCTTGGGTCGGTGTTCACTTTGAAGGGCGGAATTTCAGCAAACATATTATAATCTTCTGACATATCTGTCTTGTCCTCCACTCCCACGATGTTTCTTTTCCCTGAAAGAACAATGTGGCGCTTTGGATCATCGCATGATGTACTGATCGTTTTCTTATCTTTCCGTTTCCTCGGTTTGTTACTCATGTCCTTCACATGGAAAACCTGAGCGACATCTTTTGCTAGGACGAATGGTTCGTCAAGGTAACCAAGATTGTTGAAATCCACCATTGTCATTCCGTATTGCTGGTCCACCTTTACCCCACCTCCTGTTAGTTTGAACCATTTGCACCGGAACAAAGGGACCTTAAAGGAGGGTCCATAGTCAAGTTCCCATATCTCCTCTATGTAACCATAATATGTGACCTTTTGCCCATTCTCGGTTGCTGCATCAAAGCGGACACCACTGTTTTGGTTGGTGCTCTTTTTATCTTGGCGATCGTGTAAAATGTATTCCCATTTATCTCGTACCCTTGGAAAGTCGTTATAGTCGAAGATGGTGTCTTGGCCAACATGTACAGCTGATCTACAACATCATTGTCATTCATTAAATGTTTTCTCAACCAACTGCCGAAAGTCTCCATGTGGGCCTTCCTAATCCAGGATCCAGGCTTCCCCGGGTTGTCCGAGCGTAAAATATTCTTGTGTTCCTCAAAGTACGGAGCCACCAAGCTGGAATTGGTCAGTACAGTGTGGTGTGCTTCAGTCAGAGAATGGCCGTCCATACATGTCGTTGATTTCCTTCCGATCGTGCCTTTTCCACTTAGTCTCCCCTCGTGCCGCGATCGAGGAAGACCAATCGGCTTAAGGTCAGGAACAAAGTCAACACAAAACTCAATTACCTCCTCATTTCCATAGCCCTTGGCGATGCTTCCTTCTGGCCTAGCACGGTTACGAACATATTTCTTTAATACTCCCATGAACCTCTCGAAGGGGAACATATTGTGTAGAAATACAGGACCGAGAATGAAAATCTCTTCGACTAGGTGAACCAAGAGGTGCGTCATAATATTGAAGAAGGATGGCGGGAACACCAACTCGAAACTGACAAGACATTGGATCACATCGTTCTGTAACCGTGGTAGATCTTCTGGATTGATTACCTTCTGAGAGATTGCATTGAGGAATGCACATAGCTTCACAATGGCTACTCGAACATTTTCCGGCAGGAGCCCCCTCAAAGCAATCGGAAGCAATTGCGTCATAATCACGTGGCACTCGTGAGACTTCAGGTTTTGGAACTTTTTCTCCGCCATGTTTATTATTCCCTTTATATTGGACGAGAATCCAGACGGGGCCTTCATACTGCTCAGGCATTCAAAAAAGATGACCTTCTCTTCTTTGGTCAGAGCGTAGCTGGCACGACCTTGAAACCATTCCGGATGCCGGTCATCAGGGTCTTTCAAACGTTGCTGGTCCTGCCGTGCTTCCTTTGTATCATTTGTCTTCCCATACACGCCCAAGAAGCTTAGGAGGTTCACGCAAATATTCTTCGTAACGTGCATCACGTCGATTGCAGAGCGGACTTCTAGGACTTTCCAATATTCTAGCTCCCAGAATATAGATTTCTTCTTCCACATGGTTGCGTGCCCGTCAGCTCCCTTCGGAACTGATTGTCCGCCAGGACCCTTTCCAAAGATGACTTTCAAATCCTTGACCATATCAAATACCTCAGCACCAGTGCGTTCTGCAGGCTTCGGCCGGTGATCTGCCTTGCCGTTGTAATGCTTGCCTTTCTTTCTTACTGGATGAATTTTCGGAAGAAATCGACGATGCCCAAGGTACACGTTCTTCTTACAATTTGGCAAATGTACACTTTCAGTCTCATGTAAGCAGTGCTTGCATGCATTGTATCCCTTATTTGACAGTCCCGAAAGGTTACTAAGAGCAGGCCAATCGTTGATGGTTACGAAAAGCAACGCTCGTAGGTTAAATTCCTCTTTTTTGTGCTCATCCCACACACGGACACCAGGTCTGCCCCACAGCTGTAAAAGTTCATCAACTAATGGCCTTAGGTACACATCGATGTCGTTGCCGGGTTGCTTCGGACCTTGGATGAGCACTGGCATCATAATGAACTTCCGCTTCATGCACAACCAAGGAGGAAGGTTGTAGATGCATAGAGTCACGGGCCAGGTGCTATGGCTGGAGCTCTGCTCGCCAAAAGGATTCATGCCATCTGTACTTAGACCAAATCTTATGTTCCTTGCGTCAGCTGCAAAATCTTTGAACTCTCTGTCGATCTTTCTCCATTGCGTTCCATCTGCGGTGTGTCTCAACTCCCCGTCCGACTTACGGTCCTCTTTGTGCCATCGCAACAACTTGGCATGCTCTTTGTTCCTGAACAGACGTTTCAACCGTGGTATTATAGGAGCATACCACATCACCTTGGCGGGAACCCTCTTCCTGGGTTTCTCGCCCTCAACATCGTCACCAGGGTCATCGCCTCTGATCTTATAACGCAATGCAATGCATACCGGGCATTCATTCAAATTCTCATATTCACCGCGGTAGAGGATGCAGTCGTTGATGCATGCATGTATCTTCAGAACCTCTAAACCTAGAGGGCAGACAACCTTCTTTGCTTCGTACGTACTGGCGGGCAACTCGTTATTCTTTGGAAACATATTCTTCAACATTTTCAGCAAGTTTTCAAATGCCGAGTCAGCTACACCTGCCTGTGCCTTCCATTTCAGCAAATCCAGTGTGCAGCCCAGCTTTTTCAGACCATCATCGCATCCGGGGTACAACGACTTTCTGTGATCCTCTAACATGCGATCCAAATTCTCCCTCTCCTTTTCAGTTTCGCAGCGTCTCCGTGCATCAGCAATGGTCCGACCAAGATCATCAACGGTCTCATCACGTGCCTCTTCTTCACCTTCACCTTCCCCTTCACCTTCCCCTTCACCTTCAGCATCCTCCATGAAAGTATCACCGAAATGAGCAAGATAGCTTTCATCGATGAAATCATCCCCTTCTTCATCTTCTTCCATTATAACCCCTCTTTCTCCATGCTTGGTCCAACAATTATAGCTTGGCATGAAACCGTGCCGAAGCAAGGTGCAGGTGAACTTCTCTTGAGGAAGAGTAACCCTTCTGATTCTTACAGTCAACACATGGACAGATAACAAAACCCTTCTGCTTGTTCGCATTAGCCACTACGAGGAAATCTTTCAAACCCGTAGTGAACTCGCGGGAGAGTCGGTTACCGTACATCCATTGCCGATTCATCTGCATTATTATAATATAAAATATATAATTAACCATCATGCATTTGTTAAACTAACTAGCTATAAACAATAGAAATTAAACAATGAACAACACACATGCATATTTTATCAATGACACACATGCATGAAAGGTTCAAGTTGCTAACCGCGATCGAGGAGGAAAAAATAAATGAGGAACCTCAAGTGTGGCTCCAACACTTCATATCATGTTTGTTTCACCCTCTTGGGGCATTTCATCAAACACCTTGTGTGCATAAGAGGAACCAAAAGCAAACCTACACCCCCTTGTGAAGCTTGTGAAGAGAAGTGGCACCAAATGGCTAAGTGGGCGTGCTGAACTGGTATATATAGGGGAGGAGCTTTAGTCGCGGTTGGCCTGGCCAACCACGACTAAAGGCCTTTGGGCACCTTTAGTCGCGGTTGGCCTGGCCAACCGCGACTAAAGCCCCTCACGTGCACCAGCTGGCCACCGAGCGCCCTGGGCCCAGGCCTTTGGTCGCGGTTCGTCTGCCGAACCGCGACTAAAGACTTCATTAGTCGTGGTTCCTACAGTTTCGCGACTAATGGAGCTGGACGGAAGCCTCTTTTTCTACCCGTGTTCATTCCGTCATTTTCCGCTGCAAACAAAGTCTCCGAAACACCGATGCCGTGCCGTGGCTGCTCTTCTACCTCAACACCACTGTTTCTACGCCTGGATATTCAGCAAAGTCGCCCTAGCTAGCTGAACATTCAGCGGGTGACTACGCACAGGTGGTCCAACTCCAAGGTAGAAACCTCTGACCGCGTACAACTAAACTAAACGTGTCAATAAAAAGAAGTGTCTAGAAAATCCGAAACATCCACATTTGCACACATAGTCGTATCGTTGACAGGTATACTAGAAAAACCACATACCCCCGCGTCGCCAATCCAAGAAATTGCCTGCCCCCTGGGTAGCATCGACTAGCAAGGGATCCATCCTATTGGCCATCGCGCAGGTCGTTGATCTTAGAACTAAACCAGTTCATATATACAGGTGTGACCCACCCGAGTAGACAGTAGAACAGTGGTAGCTTCTCGGACTGCGACGACCTGCTGTAACCCTTTAGCTTGCCTGCCTCCTCGTATTCTTTTCTTGCCGACCGATCCGATCCACGAGCTAGCTATCTCTGCGTCAAGGTTCGGAGAGAGATCGATGGGGTCGGTGAAGGAGGGGAGCCTGAAGCTGTGCAGCCACCACGTGGTGCCGTTCCTCGTCGGGGGAATTCTGCCCACGGTCCTCCTCTTCGTCTTGGCCTCCGACCGGGTGGGCGAGCAGCTGTCCGGCGTCTCCGGCAGCTGGCTGGGGAACAGCAACGATGTAACCCCGGGGGCAGCGCCTGCACCGCTGGAACATGAGGTAATCAAGAAAGCAAGCCCGTCGTATATTTATTCATGCATGCCTGCTCACCTCCACCCAGTTTTTCCTTTTTCACTTTGCCCTCTCAAGAGCTAGCATTTGCATAATTTCATCACGTATGATGAAGGATTTTTCTTTGTTTAAGTTAATCCCAAGCTGGTGCTCTTAATTATGCGTGATCAAATGGTTCAAATCTACGATTGCTTCGTCGAAATATCTTCGGAGCAAACGTTCATTGTTTGGGCTCGAGGTGCGATGCACACCAAGGAAGGAGATGAGTGGCGAAGGAGACCTCAAGAGAATGGAAGGCAAGAGAAGAAAGAGGGGGGGGGGGGGGGGGAGATGAAGATGAGAGAGGCAACTATCCGTGTCGAGAGAATGTAAGAGCAAGAAGGTGGTTGATAATGCAAAGGGGAGAAAGGAAAGAAATGAATAGCTAGATGATGACAATAACGGCGGCGTAAGCGCATGAGAGGGATCCAGGATAGAGGAAGAAGAATGAGGACGCGGACTAGTCCTTTTTTTTAACATACAAACAAGATACTCCATCAATTTTTTTATTCTGCATATAAGATTTATCATAAATCAAACTTCATAAAGCTTGATCAAATTTATATGAGAAAATAAGTACGATACAAGAGATATATAAGATATCAAAATTAATTACATGCTGCATTTAATGATATTGTGATTTTTGTTGTATTATCTTGGTCAAATTTTATGATGTTTGACTTAAAACCAATTCATATATATATATACACCCGAGTAGGCAGTGGAACAGTACTGGTAGCTTCTCGAGTTGCGACAACCTGTTGTAACCTCTAGCTTGCTTGCCGCCTTGCCTCCTCCTGTAATTTCTTGTCGGTCGATTGATCGATCGACGAGCTAGCTACCTCTGCGTCAAGGCTCACAGAGGGATCGATGGGGTCGGTGAAGGAGGGGAGCTTGAAGAAGTTGTGCAGCCACCACGTGGTGCCGTTCCTCGTCGGGGGAATTCTGCCCATGGTCCTCCTCTTCGTCTTGGCCTCTGACCGTGTGGGCGAGCAGCTGTCCAGCATCTCTGGCAACTGGCTGGGGAACAGGAACAGTGGAACTCCCGGGGCGGCGCCTACACCGCTGGAACATGCGGTAATCAAGAAAGCAATCCCATCGTATATTTATTCATGCATGACTGCTCACCTCCACCTAGTTCTTTTTTCTTTTTCAGTTTGCCCTCTCAAGAGCTAGCATTTGCGTAATTTCATCACGGATGATGAAGGATTTTTTTTTTTGGCGGTGAATCTTAAGTCAATCCCAAGCTGGTGCTCTTAATTATGTGTGATCAATCCAATGGTTCAAATCTAGATCCAGAATGCGCAACCGCATGGGAGAGATCCAGGATATAGGAAGAAGAAGAAGGACGGGACTGGTCTTATTTGTTTTGAACATACCAAATATAAACTAGATACTCCATTGATTTTTTTACTCCGCATATAAGATTTATCGTAAACCAAACTTCATAAATCTTGACCAAATTTATATAAGAGAATAAATACGATACAAGATATATATGATATCAAAATTAATTACATGATGCATGTGATGATATTGTGATTTATTTATTTATTGTAGTTATCTTGGTCAAATCTTACGATGTTTAACTTAAGGCAAATCTTGTACGGCGACTAAAATGCGGATGGGGTAGGTATATACACAGTCACACATCGTATGCTGAGAACCAATCACAAAGTATCAAGGTTGACAAGGTCTTCCCAAAAAAAAAAAAGATTGACAAGGTTTATTGGGTTTTCCTACTTTTCTAAATGGGCTTTTGTGCTCCTCCCAGTTTTACAGAGTGGTCAGAGGGATTTCCTATTTGGCGCTGCAGGCGCCGGTTTGGCGCAACCTGGGCTCGGCCCAACTTCCACTATTCCTGTTTTCTAAACTCTATATAAAACTGCAAAAAAGCCGCGCACAGTAGGATTCGAACCTGCGTCGCGGGTTTTCAGGTATCGACGTATAACCAACTCGACCGTTTCACCAGATGTGGTAGCACCCATGTTTCCGTCCCTTTATTTGTTCTTCTTTTTTCTTTTTCTTTTCCTTTTGCTTTTTTCTCTATCCTTTTTTACTTTCTTTTTTCGAAATTCGTAATTGTTTTCTTCAAATAGATGAACTTCTTTCTCTAAATCCATGAACTGAATTTTTCGAAACTCGTGAACTTTTTTCAAATTGATGAACCATTTTCAGAATAGGTGAACTTATTTTTCAAATTTATGAACTTTTTACAATTTTCTGATTTTTTTTCTTAAAATTGATGAACTTTTTCTGCAAAATCGATGAACTTATTTTCAAAATTAATGAACTTGTTTCAATTTACATGAACTTGTTTTCAAAATTCATGAACTTTTTTCAATTTAGGTGAACTTTTTCCAAATTCGATGAACATTTTTCAAATTGATGAACTTTTTTTCAAATTCGATGAACTTCTTTTGAATCCCTGAACTGTTTTTGAATAAATGAACTTTTTCGAGTTGGTGAACTACATTTCGAATATGCGAACTTTTTTTTGCACGCTCATGAACTCCATTTGTAATATGTGAAGATATTTTCAAATAATTGGAAAATATAAACCCTACAGTGTAATGTGCAATAAATAACGTGTCTACATTTCTATTCTTTAAAGATCTCGCGCTGGTAATAAGTAATAGTAGTCAGCTGGTGCAGTGGCTAGCCTCTCCGTGTTTAAGTGCGAGGTCGCGAGATCGAATCGGAGTCGGGAGGTATTTTTGCCGGTCATTTTTTTGCGTTGCTTGTTGCGTGATCGTGGGCCGGCCCATCCAGCGGCTGCTGCAGGCGCTACTTCTCTTGCGGGGCGCTGAAGGCGCGGTATAGGAGCTCCCGCGCACCTCCTTGACCACCTCCTGGTCGTCGCCCTCGACCCCGCCGGCTTCCGCCGCTGCGTCGCCGTGCACCCGCACTGCTACCTCCTCGAGGTGACCGCCGTGAACCTCACCTCCGCCGCCCGGTTCGTGTCCAAGCAGTACCTCGAGCTCGTCTGGACCAAGCTCGAGCTCCAGCAGCGCGTCCTGGAGCTCGGCTACAACTTGCTCTTCACCGTACGTGAGAATGAGATCGAACACCACAGCACCACTACTACAGTACTTGCTAACACCACAAGCAGAACTAATCCATGGTGATTGATATCTATCGCTTGCATGTATGGTAGGACACCGACATGCTCGTGCTCCGGAACCCGTTCCGGCGGATCCCGGTGTACGCGGACATGAGCGTGTCCTCGGACGACTACTCGGCGGCGCGGGCGCACCCGCTGGACAACCCGCTCAACACGGGGCTCTACTACGTGAAGGCGACGAGCCGGGGCGTGCGCATGCTCGAGCACTGGCGGGCGGCGCGGGCGAGGTTCCCCGGCGCGCACGACCAGTCGGTGTTCCACAACATCAAGCGCGAGCTCGTCCAAAAGCTGGGGGTCGCCATCGAGCCCCTCGACACGGTCTACTTTGGCGGGTTCTGCGAGTACCACGACGACCTCGCCCGCGCCTGCACCATGCACGCCGACTGCTGCGTCGGCGTGGACAACAAGGTGCACGACCTCCGGGACATCGCCGCCGACTGGAGGAGGTACAGGGGCATGGCGCCGGTGGAGAGGAAGAAGGCGGCCGGGAATATGACATGGACGGTGCCCGCGCGGTGCCGGAGGTCCGTGAACTGGAGTAAGCCCGTGCACCCCTGATGGCAGCTGCAGCTCGAATGATAACTGATATAAGTACTACAGTTTTTTAATTTGTGTCGTCGAGATTGCCCAGGATTTATGTAGACGTACTGAATAAACTGTTGAGAAAATACGCCTAGTTCTCAAGAGTTTGAGAGAGGAACAGTAGTGCAGTTTCAGAGGGAGACCCGTCGAGATTCTTTCAGAAACCTGTCGCAAATTGCTACTTTGAATGGATTCAGAAGCACCTGCCAAGCAACGCTGTCTCTTGATCGAGCTGCTTTCTTTTTTCAAATAAACGAATGCGAGTATGATTGGATGGAAAATGAGCAGAAAACCTCAACCGGATCCCCCTACATTGTACAGAAAAACCTGCATTCTACATGCATGGGTTTACACAGGCAGTTCAGACACAACAAAAAACAGCAAAAGAGGAGTAACAAGTCATGGGATGTAAGCGAAGACAACAGACAAAATATAGCCAGAGTAAACCTACAAAAATACTGACAGAAAACAATATGATCCTTGTGGTCACCAATCAAATTGTTGGTACACTTGTCGGGCCATTAACGCGATGAGCTTCAGGTCGGTTGATGAAACCACGAAACTAATGGTTCCAAACATGATTCCCAAAAAATAATAACTGCTGAAGGATAATTTGTGAAGAGAAAAGAAATGCTAAATCAGGCAAACAGAAAGTGCATTCTCATTGTCACCTCAACGCAGGTACTTGCATAAGTTATTTTGGTATCTAGACAGTCATCAAGAAAGTAGTCTCTGGTCTGGAGGATCATCCACCTCACACTTATCCAAGGTACATATTTAGGGACTTGCAGAAGGAGATGCAGACTGGAGCCCTAGACATTCTTGCTGGCGTACTTGTCAGGTTCATCATCCTTGAAGAGGTCGTCCATGACATCGTCATTCTTGGCGCTTTCAAAGCTGGAACCAGGGGTGCCGAGGGAGAACTCATCACCACCGGTGGAACCTGCAGGAGCACCATGGTTTCCACCAAAGTTGCCGGCAGCAAAGTTGTCGCTGCCAGCAGGAGCAAAGCTGCCTCCAGAGAAGGCATCATTTCCCACAGGGGGGGCATAACCACCGCCGCCACCGCCACCGTTGCCACCATAACCACCTCCTCCATAGCCACCACCGCCATATCCTCCTCCTCCAAAGCTGCCACCACCACCTCCATAACCAGCACCATTACGGAAGCCAGCAGTCCTCTCAGTGGCAGCACTAACCCGTAGACTGCGTCCATGTAAGTCCTGAGATAAGGAAGAAAGTAAGTTGATGGGCAACATTAGATGCAAAGTTTTGAAACTTATATGAATCATTGCATGTTCTTGAAACTGAAACTCCTACAGTAAACATATCGAGGTGATGAAAACAATTGTAGTAAGCTCACTCACTGATGAATTTGACATCATTCCGTTTTCCTAACAGGCTAGCAGAGCATTAAGAAAGATGATGTGGCAGAATTCACGCTAAAATTTGCTATTATAACATCAACATCACAGTTCCCAATACTTCCATTACATGCTAGAGTTATCCAACTTGAATCGGATTGCAGTGATAACTGATGTACAACACGTATCTTATTCTTTGTTATTCAAGACACAGCCATGACATCCAGGGAAGTACACCGAACTTCCAACCAATCAACAGGAGTTTCACCATCATTAATGTAGAATACACAGTTAAAAAAACAAGTTTAAGAAACATTGTTTTGATGGAGACAATTGGGGTAAGATATAGTTCTAAATAATTTATCCTGGTCTGAAATTTCTCGGCTAAACATAGAGTAATTAGAATAATATTACAAAGCACAGCACCAAGAAAAGCTGATAGAGTTCATCCGGATTATGATTTTACCTTTCCATCCAAGGCCATGATGGCAGATGAAGCCTGTTCTTCTGCTGCATAAGTTATAAAGCCAAAACCTCTAGACCTCCCAGTGTCGCGGTCTACGATAATCTTAGCTGGAAAGAACAAAACAAAAAGAAAAACTAAAAACCATTACCAAAACAGCAGCCCAAGATGAGCACAGAGAAAGATTAAGAACTGCATACCATCAATAATTTCTCCATAATGGGAAAAGGCATCTCTCAGACTGCCCTCGTCTGTGTTAAAGGAAAGCCCTGCAACAATTACTCATGGCAGTCAGAGAACAGCATCGCAGGAGAACAACTGATTTTTGAACAGCCCATCAACAGAGGTAGTATAAGCTACAAGGAGGTCGAACCTCCAACGAAAAGCTTCGATGATGACATGCATCTTATCGCCTGGTAGAGAGTCGGGTTCGAGCTGGTGGCTTTCTTGAGCAGGTTGCCAAGTTTATTAACCAAGGCCATGGTCCCAATCTGCAACGGAACAAGATGTGAGACACAGAACAGGTAAGACAGCTGATCGTCCGATGCAATACTATCCAAAGTTCAGAAACATGTGAGTACTTAGCAGCTTACACCTTTCCTAAGCTCTCCGTTTCCTAATCTCTTCGTTTCCTAAACTAAACATGTGCGTAGATATAATGCTAGAGAGGATGAGGAAACAGTGTTAACGGATTTCCGTTTTCCCCTTTCTTAAGCTCTCCGTTTCTCATTTTGTCGTACGGAGGCCTCCCAAATAAGATGAATAATACAAAAAAATATGCAAAATTGGCTGCTAACGATCAAACCCATTCCCAGTTGCACACCGAGCCAACCCACTGATGCTACACACTTGTCGTTACTCCTCTCGGTGACCTGAATCCTCTCTGTTCGGCGCGAGCAGCCAGACACACGCTAAGCATGGCAAGCACACGCTACGAGTAGAGAAGAACAGAGAGGGAATGAGAAACCCGGGGAGGAGGTCACCTGCTGCCTGCTGCAGTGGAGGGAGACGGCAGCGCGGCGTGGTGCTGCTCCTTGCGGCGGCGAGGGGCAGAGGATCCTGAGGCGGCGGCGCGGGTAGGAGTAAGACCTGGGTGCGTCTCGTCGACCCTTTGCTCCGAGTCTGTGACCTGGGCACCCGTTTTGTGCGTATGCAATTGGGCTGAAAGGGTTTGGGCTTTCGAGTTGAAATTTACTGGGCTGCGTATCTCCCCCCACCTGGTGCCCGCCTTTTTGGGCTTTCAGGTCGAAAGTTAGAGAGCTTTGAACATAGAAATGAAAATTCTGAACTCTGAACTGTTCGAGAAAAGGAAATATGAGCTCTGAACAAATCGCCGTTAAGGTCTAATAAGATCGGTGTAAGAACAAAGAAGCATAGTTCCACCCATGGAAAGCGGTGCTATCGTTAAGGTCTAATAAGGTCGGTGTAAGAATAGACAAGCAAGTTATTGTACTACTCCGTATCAAAATATAAGATATTATTTTAGGCTAGTTCATATTTTAATGCGGAGGTAATAGATGTTGATATTTTTAAAATAAATATGGTCAGACTTTATGAAGTTTGACTGTAGACAATTCTTTTATATGCAGAGTAAAAGGAACTGGAGGGAGTACATGCCATCTGTGCCAACTTCCAACGAGCGAAAAATGTCAGGTGGAAGAAACCGTTATATGGGCCTATCAAGTGTCAAGGTAAATGTTGATGCTCTTATCATGAGGAGGAAGGAAGAGGTGCGACGGGGGCAGTAGTGACGGGTGCGACGGGTACTTTCTTGGCAGCGTCGTGTGCGACAAACCCTTATCTGTTACTAATGTAGCAAATTCCATGGCTATAATTCCATACAGATTGAGGCTAATTGATTAGACCCTGTCAACTCGCTTGTGCAGGTCAAGAAATATTTGGGGAGGAGCCACCATGATTTATCCCCGAATGCTTTGTGATGGCAGGCATGATTGGAAATGTTGAATTTCTTCACTGTGGAAGGGAGGCCAACGAAGTTGCTCATAGCATAGCTAAATTTTATCATGATCATAACGCATCTTGTAATTGGGTCGATGAACCCCTTGATTTTCTTGTTTGTGCCTTGCTGAACGATGTAACCATTTTTTTCAAAACAATAAAATGGTCATGGTGGCATTCCCTGAAAAAACAAGCATGTTTTTTTTTCTTTTTTGCGAATCAAAATAAGCATAGTTCTTTTGCACAAAAGAGATTTGAAAGAATGTGTAGTTCTGTTTTTTCGAATACGAGTTTAAGTTGGTTTGTTGCACAAACAGCAGGAGCTGTCTAAGTTGAGCTCTGAATTGGTCTGAAAGGCCAAATTCTGAGCTCTGAATAGATAGTGGTTAGGGTTTAATAAGATCGATGTAGGCATAAAAAACACACGGTTATTTTTCCTTTATCCATTTCTAAAAAAAATCCTTTTCGCAAATTAAAAAACAAGCATATACTAGTTCTAATATCTCAAGAGTTCAGCAAGTTGCGATGTTGCTTACAGTATACTCTGGTGACGTGGACTGTGGCCAGCAGGAGCAGGCGAAACTTAGACAGCAGGAACAGTGCAGTTTTTCCAATGGAGGCCATCAAGATTCTGTCGCGACTAGCGACTAATCGCAGAGCAAAAAGACCCGCCAGGCCGCCACGACCCGGGGCTTGTATGGAGGCGAGATTTTGGTTCAGGAGCACCTGTCGGGCGAGCTGTCTCTCCATCGAGCCGCAGCTTTCTTCTCCAGTTCGATGGGCATGCAATGCAAAAAGATGAAAAGTTGGGCAGAGCTCAGTCCCATTCGTCCGCACCTGAACTTGAAGGTACGTACTAGTTCCCAGATCAAAGTCAATTTAACCACCTAGCAGTACTGTCTGCAGATGTGTCTTTTTTTTAATTGTCTACAGATGTGTCTTGGTCTGATTTCTAACACAACTGCTAATCTGGTACGGTGTCGCGCGCTGGCATGCCAAAGAGCTTCGCCATGTGCAGACGAGCGGCTGTTGCCAACGGAGGCAGGGCTCCGTTTCTCCAGCTGCGTCGTCGTCGGTGCGCCGTGCACGCGACAAGACGACCAACACGTGCGCGCGTCGATCGGCAGAATTCCAACGGCATGCCAGTACGGGCGGGGATGCTGCTGACGCCAGGTAGGTAGGCGGTGGTGCACGCTGGTGGCGGCCGGCCGGAGTTCGCCATGATTTGTTCCCGTGAATACCTCCCCGGCCCACAGCCATGCGTTGCACCGTGCACGTCGAGGTCTCCGCATTTAATCGGCGGTCGACCGGCTGCTGCTTTGCTTGCGGAAGCTTCTCCTCTTCCTGTCGTGTGCACTGTGGCCGCGATGGAGCCATGCAATGTGGTACACGACGGCGAACTCGTCCAAGCAATAGGACCGGCCCCATTCATGTGTCGCATCCATAATTAAGCTCGGCTGCGAGAGTTCTGAGACTTGGCCATGACCATGCGCGCGCCCTGGTTTGATCTGTCGGTTTGATTACGGGCAGCCATGTGGATGGCATCGGACCTGGCTACGACCTCGCGTTTGATTAGTTAATCACCCCGTCAACGAGCCACCCGTGATGCATAACATGCATAGAATGATAGTCGAATAAAATAAATGGGCCAGGAAATGGTGGTGGTACAGTGAGGGTGGAGAGGGCACGAACTGGCACGGCCATCTATCATCGATCGGAGGCCAATCAGCGTCAAGGAAAGTCAGGCTTGCTGGTAGTGGTGCTATAGCAGACCTCTCGCAAGCTGCCTCGGCGTTGATTCCATCTGCCACGGCATGGCGGTGAGCTCCAAGAACACCCACCACTCGCCGGCGGTCGTCTTCCTCCTCGGGGCCATCTCGGCCACCGCGGTGCTCGTCTTCTTCTTCACCGCCACCGCGGGACCCGCATGGCCCGCGGCGACCACGGAGCTCTCTCCTCGGAGGAGCCAGGAGGCGGCCCGGTCGGCTCCAGCGCCGACGCCCAAGGCCTCTTCTACCACCAATGCGGTACGGTCTATTTGCTCTTCCATCGGCCGTTGCTATCTAGAGTAGCCAGACCCCAACGGTTTCGTTGGCGCAGACGGGCGGCGACGACGCGTTCGCGCGGATGCTGCGGCGGGCGGCGATGGAGGACCGGACGGTGATCATGACGTCGGTGAACGAGGCGTGGGCGGCGGAGGGGTCGCTGCTGGACTCGTTCCTCGAGAGCTTCCGCGTGGGGCTCAACATCTCGCACCTGGTGAAGCACATCGTGGTGGTGGCCATGGACGAGGGCGCGCTCCGCCGGTGCCGCGCCGTGCACCCGCACTGCCACCTGCTGCTCCCGGACGTCGACGGCCTCGACCTCTCCGGCGCCAAGAGCTACATGACCAAGGACTACCTCGACCTCGTCTGGAGCAAGCTCCGGCTCCAGCATCGCGTCCTCCTCCTCGGCTACAACCTCCTCTTCACGGCACGTCGTCTCGTCGCCAATGCCTGTGTGCGTCTCGTCGACCCTTTGCTCCGAGTCTGTGACCTGGGCAGTGGACTGGGCACCCGTTTTGTGCGTATGCAATTGGGCTGAAAGGGTTTGGGCTTTCGAGTTGAAATTTACTGGGCTGCGTATCTCCCCCCACCTGGTGCCCGCCTTTTTGGGCTTTCAGGTGGAAAGTTAGAGAGCTTTGAACATCGAAATGAAAATTCTGAACTCTGAACTGTTCGAGAAAAGGAAATATGAGCTCTGAACAAATCGCCGTTAAGGTCTAATAAGATCGGTGTAAGAACAAAGAAGCATAGTTCCACCCATGGAAAGCGGTGCTATCGTTAAGGTCTAATAAGATCGGTGTAAGAATAGACAAGCAAGTTATTGTACTACTCCGTATCAAAATATAAGATATTATTTTAGGCTAGTTCATATTTTAATGCGGAGGTAATAGATGTTGATATTTTTAAAATAAATATGATCAGACTTTATGAAGTTTGACTATAGACAATTCTTTTATATGTAGAGTAAAAGGAGCCGGAGGGAGTACATGCCATCTGTGCCAACTTCCAACGAGCGAAAAATGTCAAGTGGAAGAAACCGTTATATGGGCCTATCAAGTGTTTGATGCTCTTATCATGAGGAGGAAGGAAGAGGTGCTACAGGGGCGGTAGTCCGTGAGAACATGGTACTTGCTTGGCACCGTCGTGTGCGACAATCCCTTATGTTGCTAATGTAGCAAATTCCATGGCTATAATTCCATGCAGATTGAGGCTGATGGATTAGAGCCTATCAACTCGCTTGTGCAGGTCGAGAAATATTTGGGGATGAGCCGCCAATGATTTATGCGGAATGCTTTGTGACGGCAGGCATGATTGGAAATGTTGAATTTCTTCACCGTGGAAGGGAGGCCAGCGAAGTTGCTCATAGTATAGCTAAATTTTATCATGATCAGATCATAATGCATCTTGTAATTGGGTCGATGAACCCCTTGATTTTCTTGTTTGTGCCTTGCTGAATGATGTAACCATTTTTTTCAAACCAATAAAATGGTCATGGTGGCATTCCCTGAAAAAACAAGCATAGTTTTTTTTTGTGAATCAAAATAAGCATAGCTCTTTCGCGCAAAAAAGATTTGAAAGAAATGTGTAGTTCTGTTTTTCCGAATACGAGTTTAAGTTGGTTTGTTGCACAAACAGCAGGAGCAGGTTTTTTCTCCAGTTCGATGGGCATGCAATGAAAAAAATGGCAGAGTTCAGTACCGTTCGCCTGCACCTGAACTTGCAAGCATGGCCTGGAGTAGTTCGTATAGCAAAGTCAATGTAACCACCTAATTTGACCTACTGTCTACAGATGTGTCTTGGTCTAATTTCCAACACAACTAGTACTCCCTCTGTTTTTATTTATTCTGCATATTGAAGTTGACTGAAGTCAAACTTCGTAAAGTTTGACCAAATTTGTAGAAACCAATATAGACATTTATCATAATAAATCTATATGATGTAAAAGTATATTTAATAATAAATCTAATGTTATTGATTTATTATTGTATATTTTAATATATTTTTTATAAATTTGGCAAAGTTTGTAGAGCTTGGCCTTGATTAAATCTAATATGCGAACTAAATAAAAACGGAGGGAGTACTAGTCGCTGGCATGCCAAAGAACTGCGCCACGTGCAGACGAGTGGCTGGTGCCAACGGAGGCAGGGCTCCGTTTCTCCAGCTACGTCGTCGGTGCGCCGTGCACGCGACACGACGACCAACACGTGCGCGCGTCGCTCTGGCAGAGTTCCAACAGCATGCCAGTACGAGCGGCGATACTGCTGACGCTAGGCAGGGAGGCGCTGGTGACGGCCGGCCGGAGTTCGCCATGATTTGTTCCCGTGAATACCTCCCCGGCCCACAGCCATGCGTTGCACCGCGCACGTCGAGGTCTCGGCATTCAATTGGCGACAGTGTCTGTCGACCGGCTGCTGCTTTGCTCGCGGAAGTTTCTACTCCCCCTCTGGACGTGTGCACTGTGGCAGCGATGGAGCCATGCAATGTGGTACACGATGGCGAACTCGTCCAAGCAATAGGACCGGCCCCATTCATGTGTCGCATCCATAATTAAGCTCAGAAGGTAATATTATCGAAAGTCATAAAACTTGCGCTGGCCGTTCAGTTTGGTGCTAAAACTTTAAAAATACGGATTTTTATTCTTCAACTTGCGTTCCCGTGCAAATATAGTCACTTCGTTCATATTTCAGACGTGTCCCGTGCTTACATGGCGTGCCAACATGGCTATGGCCCACTGAAGAGACTAGAACTGCTCAGTGCGACATGCGCATTTTTTTTGCATAATCACCCCTCTGTACTTAATTAAACAGAAGCCCCTCAATAACATGTGTGGGTTCCACTTGTCAGCATGGGTGGTGTGAGAAATGAAAATAAAAAGAAGGCATAACATGTGTGGGTTTCACTTGTCAGCATGGGTGGTGTGAGAAATGAAAATAAAAAGAAGGCATAACATGTGTGGGTTCCACTTGTCAGCATGGGTGGTGTGAGAAATGAAAATAAAAAGAAGGCATAACATGTGTGGGTTCCACTTGTCAGCATGGGTGGTGTGAGAAATGAAAATAAAAAGAAGGCATTGGGGTACTCGAACAGCCGACCTCATATACAACCTCATATACAACGCACGCTGTAGCCAACCACTACACCAACTACATACAGTGACTATTTAGAGATACACTTGATTTTATATTGTACGTAGTTCTTTTTCTAGATTCCTCTTTTCTATTTACTTTTTGGAAAATCTTGCCTTTTTGCCAAAAAATTCAAATGAAAAAAACAGCATCAAAATATATAATGATTAATCCATAAAGTACAAAACTTTTCCATGAGCAAATTTTTTTATTCGATTCCCTTTTTTCGGAAGGGGCTGGAAAATCCGTGTTTCAAAATATCTCAAAAATTCCAGTTTTTTCACCTACATTTTTGAATTCAATTTTTTTTAATGTCTAAGTTTATTTAGTCTGACAAACAATTTAAAAAAGTTATCATAAATTCAGTCTGGGAGAAAAAAAAGGAATACGAGTAGTTATCATGACAAAATTATAAAATTCAGTGTTTCTCTAAATAGGCAGTGATAGGTATTTTGTGTTGTGGTTAGCTCGTGCACTGACACGCTCGATGTTTTTTAACACCGTACAGATGCAAGCGTTCATATACACACGCATACACTCACCCCTATGAATGCACACACGCACACCCTACACTATGAGCACCTCCGAAGGACTGAGCCGGCATATCATCTTTAAATTTATGAAGTCACCGTAGGCACCTCGTCATCGACGGGAACGTCTCCTCCCACTAAATGTGCATCGCTGGAAATCCTTAAAATAAATTCATGAATAAATACAAGCACCAGGACTTGAACCCTGGTGGGCTAGGGATACCACAGTCCCTCTAACCATCCAACCACAGGTTGGTTCAGGACACGCTTGATGTTGAGAGATCGATTTCGTCGTTCCCCTTTTTTTTGCCAAATTATCCATCCGCCCAAACATCAATTTGACACACTGACCACTGGGCCCTGCGTAGATTAGCCTAATTAACCGTTTAGCCTAACCCATTGTTAGTATCCCATTGACTAGTGGCCCTACCCCTAAATTACCCATTAGACGTATGGGCCTATTTAACGGCCTTTTGCGTGTCGTTAAATAAAGTTTAGCCCTAGATGTTCAACGTGAGTCGGTGGTGGTGTGGGTTGTACGGTATCTGTTTTAGTAACAGGTCGTGGGTTTGAACCTCACTGTCCCATTTTTTTCACTATATTTGAGGCCTTTTGTGCACAATTAAATAAATTGTAAGGTGGTTTTCTACAAAAAATATCCGGCGTGCTAGAGTCACCCAACGCCGTGTGTAGTCTAGCCATTGACAGGCGGGCCTCCGCCAGGCTGGCGCGCCATGTGAGCAGGCCATACGGCTAGATACGAGAGGAAACACCGTATTTGCATGAGAACGCAAGTTGAATGACCACAAATCCGTTCCTCCTGTCCGTGGCGGCTGGAACCCTAGCCGCTGCCAGGAGACCCAATCTTCCAGCGCCGTCCTCCGGCGGCTCCCCTCCGTCGGCGACCTCGATCGTCGGTGGTGAGGGGGGTCGCCGGATCCACGCGTGTGGATCGTTTTTACCTCTTCGTAGTTTAGATTTTTAGGTTGGTCATCGTCTTTGTTTCGGCGGCGACGATGACAACACTGAATAAAGATTCTTCGGATCCTTTCTTGACAAGGTCATCGGTCCTATGGTTGGGGATGGATTTGGAAACCAGTCTGTTCAAGCAAGGATGGCGTGGCGGCGGCGGCATCCTCGTAGTGGACCTGTGTCCTCGGGCTCCGCCGTTGCTACGACGTTTGCTCCAGCGTCGGCGCGGAGCTTGGTAGGTAGTCCAGGAGCGGATGCAAATTGTGGTCTGCATCGACGACATCTGGAAGACGGAACATGTGCTGGGTTCATGGTTCGTGGATGGCAGGTATGGTTTCCTTCTGCGGCGTATTAGTCGCGGTGAGGTGTCATATCTGGAGTTCGATGGCGTGTCCGGGGTGTTGCCCCGATCTGATTCGTTCAACGGTAAGGGCTTCACTTTTGGTGAGCCACCTTGGAGGCCCGCAAAGCTGCATATCAGTGATGGAGCCGCGTCGAGCTCGGGTGAGGAGGTGATCCATCATGCTTTTCTTCGGTGGCTGCTGTCGTGGTGCCGGAGGCAGGTGATGGGCGTTGGTGTCAAGCTCAGAGATGTTCTTCTATCTTTTCAGTTTTGTCATGTCGGTCCTTACGTGACTTGTACTTTAATCTTATGATATGAATGAGACACGTATTACCATGTAAAAGAAATCCGTATTTTTTAAGTTTTAGCACCAAACTAAACATTAGACGCAAGTTATATGACTCCGGGTGATATTACCTCTAAGCTCAGCTGCGAGAGTTGTGAGACTTGGCCATGACCATGCGCGCGCCTTGATCTGTCAGTTTGATTACGGGCAGCCATGTCCATGTGGATGGCATCGGACCTGGCTACGACCTTGCGTTTGATTAGTTAATCACTCCGTCAACGAGCCACCCGTGATGCATAACATGCATAGAATGATAGTCGAATAAAATAAATGGGCCAGGAAATGGTGGTGGTACAGTGAGGGTGGAGAGGGCACGAACTGGCACGGCCATCTATCATCGATCGGAGGCCAATCAGCGTCAAGAAAAGTCAGGCTTGCTGGTAGTGGTGCTATAGCAGAGCTCTCGCAAGCTGCCTCGGCGTTGATTCCATCTGCCCCGACATCGGCATGGCGGTGAGCTCCAAGAACACCCAGCACTCGCCCGCGGTCACCTTCCTCCTCGGGGCCATCTCGGCCACCGCGGTGCTCGTCTTCTTCTTCACCGCCACCGCGGGTCCTGCGTGGCCCACGGCGGCGACGGAGCTCACTCCTCGGGGCAGCCAGGAGGTGGCTCGGTCGGCTTCTGCACCGGCGCCCAAGGCCTCTTCTACCACCAATGCGGTACGGTCTATTTGCTCTTCCATCGGCCGTTGCTATCTAGAATAGCCAGACCCCAACGGTTTCGTTGGCGCAGACGGGCGGCGACGACGCGTTCGCGCGGATGCTGCGGCGGGCGGCGATGGAGGACCGGACGGTGATCATGACGTCGGTGAACGAGGCGTGGGCGGCGGAGGGGTCGCTGCTGGACTCGTTCCTCGAGAGCTTCCGCGTGGGGCTCAACATCTCGCACCTGGTGAAGCACATCGTGGTGGTGGCCATGGACGAGGGCGCGCTCCGCCGGTGCCGCGCCGTGCACCCGCACTGCCACCTGCTGCTCCCGGACGTCGACGGCCTCGACCTCTCCGGCGCCAAGAGCTACATGACCAAGGACTACCTCGACCTCGTCTGGAGCAAGCTCCGGCTCCAGCACCGCGTCCTCCTCCTCGGCTACAACCTACTCTTCACGGCACGTCGTCGCCATTGCCATTATTTGTTTTTTCAATCCTTTCTTTCCTTCTTTCGGGACGTCGATCGACGTGCTCTCTTGATCTCCGTTAGAAATAATCGTGCTGACATCTCTCTACGGACCGAGGCGTTGACGAGGTGCGTGGGTGCAGGACGTGGACGTGGCGTGGTTCCGGGACCCGCGGGTGCACATCACGGCGGCGGCAGACATCACGACGTCGAGCGACTTCTACTTCGGCGACCCGGACGACCTGGGCAACTACCCAAACACGGGCTTCATCTACTTCAAGGCCACGGCCCGGAACGCGCGCGCCATGGCCTACTGGCACGCCGCCAGGGCGCGCTTCCCGGAGAACCACGACCAGTTCGTCTTCAACGAGATCAAGCGGGAGCTGGCGGCGGCGCCCATCGGCGTTCGGATCAGGTTCGTCGACAGCAAGCACGTCAGCGGCTTCTGCCAGCTCGGGCGCGACCTCAACCGGATCGCCACCGTGCACATGACCTGCTGCATCGGCCTGGAGAACAAGCTGCACGACCTCCGGCGCGTCGTGGAGGACTGGAGGCGCTACGTGTCGCGCCCGGAGTGGGAGCGCCGGGCCGGCAAGATCGGCTGGAGGTTCCAAGGAGGCAAGTGCATACATTGATTGCTTCATTTGTTCATTGATGGGACCGATCGGAATTGTTCATTGAGAGAAACCGATGGTGCATGGAAAAGATTGCGAGCGAGCTTCCGGCCTGTCGTTGCTGTGTTTCGCCATTCTGTTCATAATATTTCAGAAATTATTTAGCACACGCACACATGATATATTTCTCGAAAAGAGTACACACATGTTATGCTTTTTTGAGGGAGAGTAAATGACACTGGCGGTCTTAGAATTTGCGCTGCGGGTGCACTTTAGTCACACTACTTGCAAAACGGAAAAACCCGTCACAGAACTTGCGTTGCGGGTGCATTTAAGTCACAGAGGCGAGTTGAACCGGTCGGACGCCCGGTTCTCTGTTTTGCGGTCACGCGCAGCGCACGTGACGCCTCTGGGCTGCATCGTTTTCTTGCACAAAGACCTCTGGATCCTCAGCTAATGTTGCATAGCCCCCTCTCCTCTATTCTCTGTCTGTTCGTGTTCTTTGCCGATGGGAGAAGAGACAGGCGGCGCTGCTGGCGCGTCGAGCTCGTCGACGGCAAGTCAGCCATCGCCGACGATGGTGAATCCGACGATGGAGTCCCTAGAGCAGAGAGGCAGATGCAGTGCGGTGCGGGCAGCCGACCTCGTCTTTGTAGAGCCGCATGCAGTCCTGCCCAGGGTGGTGGGTTGTTGTGGTGGTGGTCGAGGAGGACGCGTGTAGTGGTTGGGTCAGTGTCGGCGGCTTGGAGGAGGAGGCATGCGGCGGCAGGTGCGGATGGGATGCGGCCGACTTACGTGCGTGAAGGTGTAGGCGGCCTCGTAGGGGACGATGGAGAGGACACGCGTGCTGCCATAGAGCGTGGCGACCAATGGCGGGCAGGCGCAGGTGGGGCACCAAGGCTCTGGTGTACTGGGGGAGATGGCGACGAGCGAGAGGTGCTCGATAAAAAGCTGAAGCCTCTGACCTGAGTTCTGTATGGAATATGTAAGTTGCAAACTTGCAATGGTACACCATCGATGTCAGTAGTGGCTGGCAGCTAATACAAATTGAATATGCTTGCTCGAGTTCATGATCTTCTTAGAAGGACGTGCTATTGTGCCGTGCTGCTGTGCCGTGCTACTGTGTGCCACCGCTGGCGCCATCCGTGCACGCGAAGGAGAAGAAGGTGCCAGGAATCGAAGAGGCTCAAGTCGGACGCTGCCACCCCCGCCTTGCCATGGCGTGAGGGTGCGTTCGAGACACCCGGTGAGGCATGCTGTCGTCTGCAGCAGCGCCTAGTCCTCGCGTACCTGGTTCTCGATGTGAGCTGCATGTGAGGCAGCCTTTTCTCGGCACGCCATACGCGAGCCGGCAGGTAGGACGATGGTTGCTGCCGCTGCTGGTTATGGCGGCACACATCACCGACCGGCAGCGACTAGGTGCACAAGCCACTGCAGCGGGGATGGGATGGCTCACAGCACCGTGAAAGGGAACCGAGGCGTGGAGCTGGGCGGCTGGCTTGGCTCAGGGCGGTGCGGGAGATCGCGGTGGCCGAGCTCGTGTGCGTCATGGCAGCGGTGCCCAGAGCTCGGTTGCTGGAGGCTGGAGCAGCATGGCAGAGCAACAACGCGTAGCTGCAGGAGAGCTGGACGCACGGCTGTGTTCAAGGCGACTGACGATGGGCGCAGTGACATGTGGTGCGCCCTTCGGTTTCTCGGTGGACGCGTGGGAAAATAGGAAGAGGTGCTCCTGCTAGCCACGGCGGCGCTGCCACCCTCCGTCATCTCCTCGGTGATCATCATCATCTAGCGGTTTTGCAATATGGCCCTCCAACTAAATCAGTATGGACTTTTCAGTAAAAATACCATTCCTCGGAGGTGTCATGTGCCCTGCGCATGACCGCAAAACAGAGAAAACTGGGCGTCCGACCGGTTCAGCTCACCTCTGTGACTTAAATGCACCCGCAACGCAAGTTCTGTAACGGGTTTTTCCGGTTTGAAAGTAGTGTGACTTAAATGCACCCGCAGCGCAAGTTCTAAGACCGTCAATGCCATTTACTCTATTGCTATGCTCCGGTGGATTGTATGGTGTTAAACTGCAATTTTGTTGCTGTCGAGCATTAGCCGAATTCTTAAAAGAGCTTAATAACTCTCTTTCTTTTTTCGAGAAAACTTTCAATTTATTCATCTTCGATCATGGCCAGCCGCGGTGGCAGGATTCCTAAACGCCCCAGGCCACCTTCGTACACTGTAGCTGCAGCGTCACACTGTAGCTACACTGGTGCTATAGGCAACGAAGAAACCAGCCTTCACGCCCCAGGCAGCCGCCCGGGCTGCCTGGGCCTGTCTCCGCCACTGATCATGGCAATACAACAAACACCATAAATAATACCTAGATCCGTAAACCACCTAGTAACGACTATAAACACTGAAGCGAGCCGAAGACGCGTTTCAAAAGGTTATTCTTTATGACATCTAAATCGGACCTAGTCTAACTCTCAACCGGTTTGACTACTCAAAAATATTAGGAGTCACGTCCGCCGCCTGTCAAATTTGAGCGGCCGAAGGGAGTTCATAGCGAAAAAGATTCTACTCCCCGCACAACCGCCTCTCTTCCCGACCCGGCCCTATCCACGTTAGCGTCGGCCTCCTTGCCTTCGCTAGACACAACGCAATCCCCCCACCCCCTGAATGATTCGGAGGCCGCCGCCGCCCCCACCATTTGAATACATACTATTCCCTCGGTAAAAAAAATATAAGAACGTTTACATAACTACTAAACACTCTTATATTTCTTTACAGAAAGAGTACTATGCACCAATGGATTTTATGACGTTAAACTGTAATTTTGTTGCTATCAAGCAATTAGAGCATCGAAACCCTCGAACGGGTTTAACTCATCAAAGGGTTCTTTTCGGGACTTAAAATCGGACCTAGCCCAACCCTCAACCATTTTAGCTGCTCAAAAATATTCGACGCCGATAAGTGCCACACGTGTGGGCGTTAGGGAGTCCGCCCACACATTTTGTGTGATGTATAAGAGGAACAGCCCACACACCTATGTGTGGGCAAAACAAATAATACCCACACACCTCTTTTTCCCCTCCCGATCCCTCTCACACGCGTGTGTGTGGGCGAAGTTGATAACGCCCACACGCGCGTATGTCAGGCCTCGTACCTCCTGGTCCCGCACGCCATGCGTGACAGTTACCACGCGCCCGCAGTTGCCATAGTCCAGACCCTCGTCCATATTCGTTTAACTGCAGTTGCCATGTCGGACAACTGCAGTTGCCATGGTTGCTCAACTGCAGTTGCCATGTATGGTCTGGTCTAATGTAGTTGCCATGATTTCAAAACTTTAGGAGTTGCCACATACTAACACTAGGCAGTTGAGAGAGTTGCCATTGCTCACAAGCATATGCTAGGGCAGTTGCCATGTAAAAGGAAGAGTTGTCATCTACTTACGTGCGCGTTAGGGCAGTTGCCATGTACGTGCACGTTAGGGCAGTTGCCATGTACCATGCAAAAACATATGGCAACTCGGTAAAAGAGAGTTGTCATCTACTTACGTGCACACTAGACAGTTGCCGTGTACCTGCAAAACACATGGCAACTCGGGTAAAAAAAAGAGTTGCCACCTTCTTATAAAGCACACTAGGGGCAGTTGCCATGTGCACTGC
The DNA here is from genome assembly GCF_018294505.1 of Triticum aestivum. NCBI lineage: Eukaryota > Viridiplantae > Streptophyta > Magnoliopsida > Poales > Poaceae > Triticum > Triticum aestivum. The sequence goes on from NC_057801.1 coordinate 723,406,006, forward strand.
AAAACACATGGCAACTAGCAGCTTGGGTGTGGGGAGAGGAGACAGGCGTGTGGGCGAGATGGCAAATGCCCACACACTAGCTCTTGTGCGTGCGTGCAAAGTGGCGTGTGGACGAATTGCATCTCTCCCACACACCAGCCCCTCCCGTGTGGTGAAACGACCGTGTGGCGACCGAGTGAACACCCACACACCAGACCAGTCCTACGTGGCACTAGAAACATGCCAAGATTCATGCGCTTACGAACGGACGCAGATCCACACGTGTGGGCGAGATGCAAACGTCCACACGTGTGAGCGTTAACATTTTCGAAAATATTTGGAGTCACGTCGGTTGCCTCTCAAATTTGAGTGGTTGAAGGGAATTCTTTCAACGAACTCCTCCCCGTGCGGCCGCCTCTCTCCCCCGCTCGTCCACGCCAACATCGACCTCCTTGCTTCCGTTGCCCCCCCCCACCTCTCTCTCTCTCCCCGATTCGGTCGCATCCGTTGGCACCTGAATTGATGAATCGAGTCGCCTCCATCATCGTGAGATGGCGGCGCTCCTGTCACAAGCCACCCGAAAGCTGTCTCATTCACGTGGCATTTCTGTTTCAGAGAAAACATAGGCAGGATCAAGATGGAGGTAGTTAAGCATCAGGATATATTCTGTTTGCCACTTTAAGCATCACAATATTAAGTGGACCAACAAGACACCATCAATAGGAAGCTGGCGAGGACGCTGCCGTTCCAGCAGCCTGCCATGTCAGTCTGTGCGCCCTCGTAGGCGTCTAGGCCAAAGCTTGCGCGGCGGACGATGGCATCGAGCCCCGGAGGGGCCGAATTTCGTGTTTTGACCCTTTTTGGATAGTATTTCAGGATCTGACCCCTGTTTGATTTTTTTTGAGATTTGACCCTTTTGCTACCGCCAGGGCCTATGGCGGTAGGGTTAGATAGCCTACCTTCCATGGCGGTAGGGGTGCGACGGAGGGGGACGGCGTCCGTTTGACTGCGCTGAACGTGGTTAAGCACCTACCGCCAGGAGCCCTGGTGGTAGGCTGTGCGACCCTACCGCCAGAGCCCATGGCGGTAGGGTCCTGTTTCAGTGTAATGTTTCTGTAACGAAGAATTGAAGGGCCCTGTCGGTAGGCTGTGCGACCCTACCGCCAGAGCCCATGGCGGTAGGGTCTTGTTTTTTCAGTGTAATGATTCTGTAACGAAGAATTGAAGTGCCCTGGCGGTAGGCTGTCTGACCCTACCGCCAGGGTCCTTGGCGGTAGGGTCCTGTGTTTTATGAATTTAAGTTCAATTGCTTGCTTCTTTCCAAATTCAATATGACAATAATATTATAGCAAGTTTCACAAATATGACAACAATATCACATATCTCAAACAATTAAACTGGGCATCACATACACATTAACAAATTTGAAGTGCATAGAACATTTCAAACGAACTTCAACTAATTAGTAAACGGAGTTCCACATAGTTTCACAAATAGCAAACACATAGATCCACAAATAGCAAACACATAGTTCCACGTAGCTTCACAACCACTAGAAAAGTTCAATCAAACAAAGTTCAACCAAACTAAAAGAGCCAACTATCGAAGAGCATAATCAGTTGCTCCTTCCCCTCTTGGAGGTACGGTCCTCGTTACTCTTTGAACGATTCTCTTCGGTCTTCTTCTTGGGTCGTCGAGGAACCGGTCTCTGGAAAGGTTCCGGACTCAGCAAATCCTTCGTCTTCGGATTCCTCTTCTTCGGCAGCTGAGATGCTTGAGACGTTTGAGTTGCTGGAGGTCCATAATCTTCATCGTACTCCTCCTCCCCATTGCTCTCATCATCCTCCTACCCTTCTTCATATGTGGCCTCCTCCTCCTCCTCATCCTCCTCCTCCCCAACCAACCTAGACGATGAGGGAGCATGGCTCGATGAGCCAATGATACCCTGTGTGGCTACAGGCTGATGAGCTTCAACTGACCCAGCTCCAGCACACCCAAGCAGCCCTACCAGCTTGCGACAACGCTGCACGAACTTTTGCACTCACAATGAAGCAAGGTCATAATAAGTATCAGATCGACTGACTGCAAGTGAACAAGATGCATCTGTTCCGAGGAGGCTGAAATTGTACCTTCATCATCCCCCTGACTCTGGTCTCAGATTGTACGCTCCCGGGAAGATGACCTAGTGCATCTGAGGCTTCAAAGATGCATCTGTTCAGCTCACCGGACTGCAACGGCATAAGTCAGTCACGTTGACGAATAAAATATTTTAAATACGACCGTCGGTTCAAACGTACCACTCTGTTGATGAGGGGTGCAAACTCCCTAAATCCACTGTGCATGTCTCTGATGCCGGTCTGGTATGCCTGTTCATCGGGGTCAGCCCACTCCAGCTCCGCGATGTCTTCCGCCGTCCATCGAGGCCTGAGACGAAGACGGTGCTTCTGGCCATCATCGTACCACCTCATGTGTCGGCCCAGGTAATCATCCCAGTTAGTCACTCTCCTCTCCACGTCTTTACGCCACCTCCATCGGTTCCACTCCGTCACATGAGTCTTATGCTCCTCTCCCCAGTTTGTGATCGACTGATTCTTCTGCCGGCTCATCCTGCAAGGCATAAGCAACAAGAATCATCATAAGCGCAATGAGATCATCATAAGCAACAAGAAACATGATAATCTCACGGAGAACATAGAGCTCACAGGTGTAGTGCGTGGCCGCCGGTATCGGTGGGCTGGCCCGGCGGGGTATGTTGATAAATCCCAAACTGCGTGGCCACGCATTGTGGGAAATGCCACTCGACGGCGTACACACAGATCATGGGCACGATGCACCGCCAGATACCACGGTCCGCATCGCACATCACGTTCAGATCAAAGGCCCACTCTCGTTCTTGTCGATACGGGCACCAGATTACCTATTACATATACCTTGGTAAGTTCGCACTCTCGGTCAATAGCGGAATCAAAGAGAAAGGTGTTGTGCGAGTTCATATACTTGCGTATGCGTCAAAGCGTCCAACTCGTTGGTGTAGGTCTTGTACAAAGTCTTGTTTAGGCCCGTGTGGAGTTTGACAACGTCCCACTCGTAAGCTACGGTGGGGTTTCGAGTCTCGTCGCCTTCTTCGCCATAGTCTTCCCATGGGCGTCTTGGCAACTTCTCCGGACGCCCCACCGGCAGCCGCTCCCACATCCAAATGGAGAAGGCCCAGACAAAGCCACCCATATTGGACTTGTCTCCCGTCCTCTGCGTTGCGTCGTCAAGCTGCAAAACATCAAATGAGGATCAGATATAAGAAAATGTCATGGACACACTTTCGTAGGTAGGTACACAATTAGACACTCTCTTACCGAACGGTATAGGTAGGCGAGAGATGCCGTCCCCCAACTGTACCCTGCATCCCAGTCCGCTAGGAAGAACAGATACCTCGGCGTATTGGCTGCTGCCACCCCTGGACCTCGGCCCTCGTTGTTAGAGTTCCCGGAGCGCCCAGTTGGCAGAGTTCCCGGAGCTGTCTGGAAACACGACCTCCGAGAGAATATACCACAGATAGGCCCTCGCGTACAACTCCACAATCGCCTCATCTGCGCCTTGGGGGCATGTCCTCCGGTGCTCCGAGAGCCAGATCAATGGCACACCGGATGTACGGTTACTCTTGGCACCAGGGCAGTCGCCGATGAGGGTGGTGACCCTCTCCTGCCAATTGGCCCTCTCCACTCGACCGGTGAGTGCATGACCCTCGATCGGCATTGCAGTAATCATCCCCCAGTCCTCTAGGGTCACCGTCATCTCCCCACATGGCAGATGGAAAGAATGGGTCTCCGGTCTCCAACGGTCAATCAGAGCTGTGAGAGCCGCGTGGACAAGCGTCGGCGGCTGACGCTTGAACTGCAGCACGAAACCCAACAGACGGGCTCTCTTGAAGAACGGCGCGTAGCGCTCGTTGTAGTCCATATGCCCATGAACCCCATGACCCCTCATGCGCAGTGGCTGGAGCGTCTGTCAAAAAGTGAACGCCAAAAAGTTAGGAAATCATTTTCATCAATCCGAGAACTTTGATCAAAATTTCTTTCATATCACTTACCTCTCCGTTCTCTATGAAACGGGCACGATGACCCTTGTCGAATGCCCAGTCCAGCATGCAGTACCGTGGGCCGATGTTGTCCGCAAGAGGTGACCGCCTTAATAGAGTTTCATAAACAAAAGCACCATAAGCATAAGCATACATAAACAAACAATGAACTCAAATCATATCAAGATAAAATTTTAAGCATATTCCTCCAACAACATCTACTACACATGATGGATCAAATCATATCAACATGCATCATATCAAAAAAAAACCCTCCAACATACATCATAGCTTCATATTTTTAAACAAAATTTTCCAAACAACATCTTCATATCATCATATCAACATGCATCATCAAACTAGGGTTCATCTTCACACTAGATCATATCATCATATCACATGCATCATCAAACTAGGGTTCATCCCTTTATCAACATTACATCATAATTTTTTTAACAAAAAAAATTATGAACTAGGGTTCATCTTCACACTAACTTATGAACTATTGATTAGAGTACATATCCAATACCACTACTTACTAAAGAACTAAGAACTACAACTACAATCAATCTTAGGTGAAAAAAATCAATCTTAGTTCAAAAACATGAGGAATTTCAAGCAAATAATGCGTCGAATCAGTAGCAAGTTTGCAAAAACTAATTGGAGGGATCGGAGGAGCTTACGGTTCTCTCATCGGGGCCATCTCGATCCGCCAAAACGTGAAGAATCGATGAAGATCCAAGGGGGGGAGTGGAGGAGATGAGAGAGGGAGAGAGGGGCGACTTGGGGGAGAAAAACAAGAACTGACGACGGGGGGGGGGGGGGGGGAGGGGGAGGGGTGGGGAGAAGGGAAGGGGCGCGGGGGCTCCGGGGCAAATAACTGCCCGGACCCTACCGCCAGCGGCCCTGGCGGTATGGTTAGACAGTCTACCGCCAGGGCCCCTGGCGGTAGGGTGCGACGGAGGGGGACGGCGCCGTCTCCGCGCGCTGACGTGGATAAGTTTCCTACCGCCATGGGCCGTGGCGGTAGGCTATCTAACCCTACCGCCAAAGGCCCTGACGGTAGGCAAAAGGGTCAAATCTCGAAAAAATTTCAAACAGGGGTCAGATCCTGAAATACTTTCCAAAAAGGGTCAAAACACGAAATTTTGCCCCCCGGAGGCTGAGGCAGCATCGGGAAGAATCATGCGGCAGCGTCCGGACACTCCCTTTGCTCGAGGTAGAACCGTAGAAGCCGAGGAGCCTGGGCGGGTGGAGCTCGCGGAAACGGCGGAGGAAGGCGCAGTCGGAGGCGTGGCTGAGCCAGAGCCTGCAGACTCTGGCGGCGCGGACGATGCTGGTGGGGCAGCCGACGCGGACGATGATCTCCGTCAGGAGGTTCTCATCGCCGAGCACCTTGGAGACACACGCCACCGCGGCCAACTGCGCCTCACCCTCCAATCCATCCAGCTCCGGCGGCGGCCGCGTCTCTCCTTCCATTGTGTGCGTATGTTTCCGTGGATTCAGGGTTTGGGTAGAATGGGGATCGAAGCGAGTCAATGGAGTGAAGAGCTTTTTTTTTTGAGGATCCAATGGAGTGAAGAGCTGATGCCTTTTTTCCCCTTGAGACAAAAAGAGCCGATGCATTCCCTTCCTGGCCATGGCCTGACAACTAGGGCCCATCAAGCCTGTAATATGGACCTTTCCTGGCCATGGCCTGACAACTAGGGCCCACAATGTTCTGCAAAACGTGAACCTTTTTTCAAAAAGAAAACAATTTTTATAAGTATTGTATAAATATTTTATAAAAAATCTGATTTAAAAAAATGTGATTCTTTTTTAAAAATTTGAACATTGTTTTATAAAACTAAAACATTTTATGAATATTTTAAAGGTGAATATTTAAAGAATCCAAACATTTTTTATAAAACGAATATTTTTAGAAATTCTGTACATTTTTTAAAACTTGTGAGCACTTTTTAAAATGTTATGTGGCTGTACATGGGCCATGTGTAGGAACAAGTGGCCTGTATTGGTTTTTTCTGAGCGAGACATATTCTATTTTCTGTCAACGAAATGCGGAGGCGGAAAGCAGGAAGAGGTGGCCTGTATTTGGTTTTTCCTCATCGGAAACTATTGTAGATTCCGTCAAGGCAGTGCGGAGGCGGAAACTGGAAGAAACACCAAAGCCCGCTCCTCCTCTCCCCGTGCTGGCAGGCTAGATCGCCGGGAACTCTCCGATGACCGGCGGCAGCACTCGGCGTCAATCTGCCGCCTCCAGGAGCCGCGGCGACCCCTTCTCCTCTTCCCCGGATCCGTATGGCGACCATGCTCCGCTGCGCCTCATGGACGGGAACGGGAGCGCCAGAATCCCCTCCTTCTCCTATGAATTGATTCGTTCGCCCTCCTGTCCTGTCCGTCGCATTCCTCGCGTATACCGGCGGGTGGTTGCAGACGGGGTCGGAGTCGGAGGCAGCCGCGGCGCTCCTTCACGCCGCTTGATGCGCCCCGGATGATGGATCTGCCTCTGGTGAGGATCGTTAGTTCATGGCGTCATTGCTGCCCACCCCTTGGTTGCTTTGCTAGAATGCGACATCTCAGTTGGTCAGATAGCCTAGGTGTTACTATTATTTGTACTCCAGTTGAACATCTCTGCTCTATGTTTGAACATTTGGTTAAGATGAACTGGGGCTCAACATTTGGTTACTGATTTAGCTTTCTGATGGTTAATGTTGACCGGCTGCAGTGTTGCAAGGCGATCACAAAGAAAGCCTGTATTGGGTGACTTGCAGGCCAATTGTAAATCTCAGAATTCGTGCTAGGTGGAGTACTACTTAACTTTGGTGATCCTTTTCTCTTTCCACTTATGGCATGATAGTTGGAATTATTCTGATATCTTTGTCACGGTTTTTTGTTGGGTTTCATCTCTAGCCAACCCCAATTTGCTTGGGACAAAAGGACTCAAGACATTCGTATTGCTAGCATCATTAGTTTTTATGCAAAGTGGCAAGCTTTAATCTGCCGGACATGACTGAAGACTCTTCAAACATTAATGATCTATCGGGTACTTTAAAGGTGAAGAAAAGTTATTCCATCAATACACCTTAGACCCTCATGTACCTGTCAAACCAATAATGAGTCAGTAACACCCAGAACTTGAGTACTATTTTCTTTTGTCTCTGTGATTTATGTTTTCTATCTGTTTCCACAGGTTTTAACAAAAACTTCCTGCCAAAAATGACATAGTGTTCTTGTCACTTGTCAGGGGCTGGCTCAAAAACTCCAACGGTTGCAGAACGCGTTAACAGGAACAGCTGATTTTGCTGCACAGTGCAATACTCCTTATAGATAGGATATGTTCATTATTTGGATTCCATGGCTGCATGCATCGTTAGGATGCAGAGGCCGGGGGTACGCCTCCATTTCCAAAAAAAATAAAAAAAATGGATTCCATGGCCATCGTCCATAGTATGCAGTGCACACTCTGAACATTTTCAAGGAAGTCACACAAGCACTTGACTGCCTTGCTTCCTCGTATCAGATTGATATGATATCAGTTTTACCTGCATCTTGTCCTTACATTGAACCTGAACTTCACGAGTTTTGAAGGCACGATATGTTCATTTTGTTTGTTAATTGTTATACCGATGATGATGTCAGATTTTTCAGGTCCCATGCTGAGCACCCGCATTGAATCAAAACAGAAGGAGATACGATCAAATGTTCAATATGAATAATAAGGTGCGCTCCTTGGATGAGCTTTGTAGTTTCCACGAGCTATTTTTGCAGTCTCTAGAGTTATTTTTCTCACCATAGTACTGCTTTTTAGGAATTCTGAATTTAATTTCCCAAATCAAAAGTATCCGTAGTACTTTTGCATTGAGCTTGAGCAGCAAACGACAGTTGAGATCATGCAAGTATGTCAGTCCTTCGAGCACACATTGCATGTCTGCCGCTTCCCCCAAACACCAGTAACTCTGATCCGCAGTGCCGTGGTGGTGGTGGGATGCATATGGCCTCAGATTTTGGGACAAGGTAGGTACTCATAAAACAAACCAGGGAGAGAGTCCACGAACCAAATTGGACAAAAAATATATGCTTCAATATTAGCCAGCTTACATGGCATATTCAGGTGGTACTAAATAATCTTATAGAAGGGCAAAACAGTATACACAGTCTGCAATAGAGTGGCCACAAGTAGGACGACGGCGGCTACGAGGGAGATAAACACCCAAGGATTCCTTAGGTACCTCTGTATGAAATTGGCTCGCCACTTGTTCCTCCTCATCGTGCATTGGGCCTTCACCCGCCGTTGCACATCGTGTAGCCTGCTAGATGGGCTCATCACTCCCCCTTTGTTGAGCGTGTTGTTGAGTAGCTTGACCACCTCCTCGTCGCTGCCCAGCCCACACTCGATAATGTTTTTGGATCTCAGCAGCGCCACGTCTTTGGCCGAGCTGATGATGTTGTCCATGAAGATCACGTAAGCCGTCACGTCGTTGCCAGCGCCGGGGTGGAGCCGCTCGAACGCCATCAGGTTCAGAAACTTCTTCTCGGTCCTGTCATCGACCCTGATCGCCGGCATGCTTAGCTTGCCACGTTCGAAGTGGACGTCGAGGAGGCTGTCGGTATCGCTCACCCTGAAATGGATTCCGGCCTCGTAGATCTCCATCGCCGAGGGCATGACATACGCCGTCGATCCGGTGCGCTCTTGATGGTCGCCGTGGGTGAGGCTTGTGTACAAGATGTCGAGAGGGTGGAGCCCAAGGTGATTGATGCCAACCAAGTGTCTCCGCCACGGACATAGAGAATCAAGCACCAACCTGCTCACTCGTGAAGCGTTCTATAAAAATTAGTTAGACATAAAGTTAGAACTAACAAGGTTGTTCTGATCTCCATCGTGTGTATGATCCGACTATGATATCTTTGTAATAATATTAACAGGTTCAATATATAATGTTCTGATTAATCTGCATTATGACAACTTTAAGCCACCTCAAGGCCGAGAGTATAGCTATCTCTTTTTTATTCGATGACCATATGAATTTTCAAGTTCTTAGAGCAAACATGGTGGTATGCTTGAATTCTAATTCTACATCTAAAAGAAATACCCCTGAAAAAATAACTCGTCAAACTGGAATATGAATTTGACAGGAATGAGTTTCTACGCCCCAGTGCACAACCAATTTTTCAAAAAGGAAGTTCAAACCCTTGGCCTCTGCATCATTATGATGCACAAATCCATTTTTATTAATTAGTAAGCAGAGTACAAAACAAAACAGACACGACCGGACCATTACAAAAGATATCAAATAAACACCTACGACCAAGTCGACTTCTTCTGCAGCAACACCTTCAAGAAGGAATAAGGTTCTCGCGCTATCGTCACCACATCCGGCCAAAGACGACCTGGACAAGTATTTTCATCCCTGTTGCCGAGACCAGTCAATGAAGACCAGTACAGCAACAAGTAGGCGTGCGCAACCATGCATTTTCATCCATTTTGATGACAAGTATTTCCGACGGAGGGAGTATATGTATAATTTTATATACTACTCCCTCCGTTCCATAATATAAGAGCGTTTTTGAATGTCAAAAATGCTCTTATATTTATGGGACGGAGGGAGTAGTTAATGTTTAATCTAGTTCAACTGCAAAGAAAAAATTAATCTAGTTGGAAGTATTGAAAATTTCGTAGAGAAATGTCATTTTAATCGCACAACGTCATGTAAAATCACTACTCCCTCCAATCCATATTACTTGTCGCTCAAACGGATGTATCTAGCATTGAAATACATCTGGATACATCCACTTGAGTGACAAGTAATATCGATCGGAGGTAGTTGTAAAATTAACTTGACAGGCAACTATTTTTATTTCGGTCAGTCAAATATTCTAGCTTAGCTGTTCAGTTCTTTGACATATATTTTGTGTGCAAAGAGGTTAATGTCACTATTATTGAGATTTGGGATGGGGTTCAAATCAAGATCTCTTTTGGGAGGAGCTTTGATGCTAAACTTATGCAGCAACAGGAAGACCTTGTACAGATTGTCCGGGCGAGATGGTCTGGCAATTACATGGTTCTGGCCTGCATAGTCGCAGTTTCTTTATGTACTAGTGATTAATTTTAGGGGGGGGGGGGGGGGGGAGTACCCCCATCTTTGTCCCTGCTGTTTGAAAATTACCCATCATTCGCCCCAGGGTACAGGCTCTTGTCACACAATAAATTGCTCACTAGAGACAATTTGTGTGAGAGACAAGACATCCCTGATAAAAGATACTCATTGTGCTGTAGATTAGAAACTTGCCACCGTCTCTTTGAATGTGATGTTATTGACACTACCCTGGAAAGAAGTGGGAGTCACAGTTGATGTTCCTCTTGTGCTTGACAGCTATGTTAATGTTGCAAGTCCTTGGTTGTGTAATAAGAAAAGAGGCTTTAGCTTACATGATTTCTTGTGGATTGAGTTGTGGACCACTTGGAAACTGAGAAATGACATATTCTTTGGCCGTGCAGTTTGGTCTGGTTTGCAGATGATGCGGCAACGCCTGTTGCGCTTGCTCAAAAGATGGCTGTCACTCCGGCGGAAGAAAGATATGAGATATCCTGGTGCTGGACAAATGCCTCAGGATCATGGAGACCAAGGCGAGGGAATGTCCCCGGCTCGGCTCGGCTCAGCTTGAAGAAGAGAACAACTGTGCTGGTGCTGGGATTTGGAAGATGGCGCTCTATCGATCTGATCAGGAGTATGGTCCTGATAGCTAAAAATCAGTAGTGGAGATTGGCGCAGGGTACAAAGCTGTACTCCCTCTGATCCATATTACCTGTCACTCAAACGGATGTTTACACGCGTACAAAGTTGTAATGATTATTAATATGTACTGAATAAATAAGTGGCCAATGTGAAATATTTTATCCTTTATCAATCCCACAAGTGTTCAAGCCTTTTCATCATTATAGTAATCAAGAAAAAGTCTTACTTGTACTAGATGCCGGAAGGAAGGCCACAACAAAAAAACATAAACAACGGTTCTACTTTCCCGGCATCAAGTTGTTTATTAGTATGTGAATATCCACGTGTATTTCATACTGCCTCTGTTTGTCCGTGCGTGATAATATCTTTCAATTAGCTCTCTGCCTCTCTTTCAGAGTTTCAAGTATGATATCACTTTCACACAAACGTTTGGCTGGCTCCCGTTGCAGCCTGCCAATCAAGCATGTCATGTCTCCTTCTGTTCCTGTCCAGGTCGGCATGCAACGACACTAACTGAGCGATGCCTTCTGCGCCACTTAAACTGAATCCAGCAACCAATCCACTCAGTCGAATCAATTCTTTGAATAAATCTATTACTAGGCGAAGACATTATTGTCAAATCCAACTACTACTCCAATGCCAGATCGCATCAACGATACCAGTAGTGCTTTAAGTAAATCTATCAGTGAAGTCATTATTGCCGGTTTGAATCTGGTGGATCGGGATTTCATTGGCAAACTACGGACGGAAAGAAACTGCTCCAAGGGGGATGGATGAAGGAAGGAGGGAAAACTAGTACCTGATATTTGTGATGATCGAGGACAATGAGAAGCCTCTGGAGGAGGAGCAGCGGCAGCTGGTTCTCGACGACGACCATGTCGGACTGGATGTAGTTCCACAGGTAGAGGTAGCCGTACTTGCTGAAGACGGGGTCGTTGGGCGCGTACTCCTCGTGCACCTTGCCCCGCAGCGCGTCCATCCGCATCGCCTCCACCAGGAAGCAGCCGTCGGTGACCATCAGCTGCACGAAGCGCTCCGTGCCGCCGCCCTCGGCGCCGCGCCACTCGTCGCCGAGGTCCTTGTAGGCGTCCTGCAGCTGCTGCGCCACCTCGGCCACGGCGGCCACGAACTCCCGCAGCGGCCGCCCCGAGCGCTTCACCAGGTGCACCACGGCGCGGCGCTTGTGCTCCTCCATGGGGAGCAGCTCCGGGTCGCCGTGGTGGAAGGGCCCCAGCGAGACCAGCTCCGGCTGGTACGCCTTGCTGTTGTGCAGGTTCTTGATCCGCTCCGGCACGCGGTAGATGGAGTGGCGCTTCCACCGCGCCATCTCCGCCGCCGGGTCGATGTTCATCTCGCCGATCGTCTTCTCCATCTCCACCACCCAGCTGCTCACAGGCGCCTCTGCCTCCACCGTCGCCGTCGCCTCCCCCATTAATGAATGGATTACTCTGGAGACTGGACTCGGTTCAGCTCACTGGGGCACTGAGCTGAGCTCTGTCTGAAAGGTCGCTGCACTGTCGCTATAGAGAAGGGGCCGGCAGGCAAGTTGCAATTGGTCGGGTGGCGCCCACACCGATGGACTGGAAGGGCACGCTACCGATGCCGATGATCGTCTTCGCTGAGGACAAGGAATTTCTTGCGTGGGCTCCCTCCACCATAGGCGCTCCTTTCGGCAGTAACCTAACCTTGTCTGTGGATTATTTATGGTATATCGGCGGAAAAGCAAATCTGGCCGGCCCCAATAATGCAGTGACACGACCACCATTTTTTCTTACTGATACTGACTTTATGCCCGGTTCCACTGTCAAGAGAAGAGATAACCAAGTAAACAACGAGTAACCGGCATCCAGTGCAAAAGTTTCAATAGGTGTACAAATCTGATTACGCGTTCCTGCTGTAAAGGGAGTTTCCAGTTTGACTCTTTGAGAGGATGAGAGTCACTCAAGTACTAAAGCAAACCCTACATAGCAATATGAATGTGCTCACTGGTATGTGGTATGCCCGTGTTCTAAAATGACTTTTTTGTACTGTACACCCCACGCAAAAGCAAGATAAAAATAGAGAAAGTTCTGACTGTAAACAAGCAGCAAAAAGCTAGTTACATACATCACAAGGGGTCTGGCGGACTCTATATAAGCCACCCCCTCCTCAGTGTAAAGGGTTCACACCCCTGTAACTCATACACACATAATACCAGTCGACCGCCTCCGGGCTCCGAGACGTAGGGCTGTTACTTCCTCCGAGAAGGGCTTGAAATCGTAAACCCTTTGTGTATACAACTACTCTTAGCTAGGATCTTGCCTCTCCATACCTACCCCCCTACACTACTGTCAGACTTAGAACCACGACAGTTGGCGCCCATCGTGGGGCAGGTGTCTTAACGACTTATTGGAGAAGTTGCGATTTTTCCGATCACCTTCATCATGGTTTCAGGCGGAGTTCTGGTTGAGGGCCGCGAGATCCGTCTCGGCGCGCTCACGTTCATCGCCGACGACTCCGCTTGGCTTCAGGAGGCTCCGCTCGACATCGACGTGCTCCCAGTCCGCGGAGCGACGCACTTTCGCGTGTGCGTCCTGTTGGAAATATTGCCCTAGAGGCAATAATAAATTAGTTATTATTATTATATTTCCTTGTTCATGATAATCGTTTGTTATCCGTGCTATAATTGTATTGATAGGAAACTCAGATACATGTGTGGGTACATAGACAACACCATGTCCCTAGTAAGCCTCTAGTTGACTAGCTCGTTGATCAATAGATGGTTACGGTTTCCTGACCATGGACATTGGATGTCGTTGATAACGGGATCACATCATTAGGAGAATGATGTGATGGACAAGACCCAATCCTAAGCCTAGCACAAAGATCGTGTAGTTCGTATGCTATAGCTTTTCTAATGTCAAGTATCATTTCCTTAGACCATGAGATTGTGCAACTCCCGGATACCGTAGGAATGCTTTGGGTGTACCAAACGTCACAACGTAACTGGGTGGCTATAAAGGTGCACTACGGGTATCTCCGAAAGTGTCTGTTGGGTTGGCACGAATCGAGACTGGGATTTGTCACTCCGTGTGACGGAGAGGTATCTCTAGGCCCACTCGGTAGGACATCATCATAATGTGCACAATGTGACCAAGGGGTTGATCACGGGATGATGTGTTACGGAATGAGTAAAGAGACTTGCCGGTAACGAGATTGAACAAGGTATCGGGATACCGACGATCGAATCTCGGGCAAGTACTATACCGCTAGACAAAGGGAATTAAATACGGGATTGATTGAATCCTCGACATCGTGGTTCATCCAATAAGATCATCGTGGAACATGTGGGAGCCAACATGGGTATCCAGATCCCGCTATTGGTTGTTGGCCGGAGAATTGTCTCGGTCATGTCTGCATCGTTCCCGAACCCGTAGGGTCTACACACTTAAGGTTCGGTGACGCTAGGGTTGTAGAGATAATAGTATGCGGTAACCCGAATATTGTTCGGAGTCCCGGATGAGATCCCGGACGTCACGAGGAGTTCCGGAGTGGTTCGGAGGTAAAGATTTATATATAGGAAGTCCAGTTTCGGCCACCGGAAAAGTTTCAGGGGTCATCAGTATTGTAGCGGGACCACCGGAAGGGTCCCGGGGGTCCACAGGGTGGGGCCACCTATCCCGGAGGGCCCTATAGGCTGAGGGGGCGTGGGAACCAGCCTCTGGTGGGCTCGTGTGCCCCCCTTGGGCCTCTCATGTGCCTAGGGTTAGAAACCCTAAGGGGTGGGGGCGCCTCCACTTGGCTTGGAGGCAAGGCCACCCCTAGGGCAGCCGCCCCCTCCCTAGATGGGATCTACAAGGGGCCGACGCCCCCCTAGGCCCCTATATATAGTGGAGGGGAGGGAGGGCAGCCGCACCTGAGTCCCTGGCGCCTCCCTCCCTCCCTTGACACCTCTTCCTCCCCGCTTGCGCTTGGCGAAGCCCTGCCGGGATCCCGCTACTTCCACCACCATGCCGTCGTGCCGTTGGATCTCCATCAACCTCTCCTCCCCTTGCTGGATCAAGAAGGAGGAGATGTCTCTCCCAACCGTATGTGTGTTGAACGCGGAGGTGCCGTCCGTTCGGCGCTAGGATCATCGGTGATTTGGATCACGACGAGTACGACTCCATCAACCCCGTTCACTTGAACGCTTCCGCTTAGCGATCTACAAGGGTATGTAGATGCACTCTCCTTCCCCTCGTTGCTAGATTACTCCATAGATTGATCTTGGTGATGCGTAGAATTTTTTTGAATTTCTGCTACGTTCCCCAACAGTGGCATCATGAGCTAGGTCTATGCGTAGTTCCTATGCACGAGTAGAACACAAGTTGTTGTGGGCGTTGATTTTCGTTCAATATGCTTACCGTTAGTAGTCCAATCTTGTTTCGACGGTATTGTGGGATGAAGCGGCCCGGACCGACCTTACACGTACACTTACGTGAGACAGGTTCCACCGACTGACATGCACTTGTTGCATAAGGTGGCTAGCGGGTGCCAGTCTCTCCCACTTTAGTCGGATCGGATTCGATAAAAAGGGTCCCTATGAAGGGTAAATAGCAATTGACATATCACGTTGTGGTTTTTGCGTAGGTAAGAAACGTTCTTGCTAGAAACCCATAGCAGCCACGTAAAACATGCAAACAACAATTAGAGGACGTCTAACTTGTTTTTGCAGGGTATGCTATGTGATGTGATATGGCCAAAAAGATTGTGATGAATATATATGTGATGTATGAGATTGATCATGTTCTTGTAATAGGAATCACGACTTGCATGTCGATGAGTATGACAACCGGCAGGAGCCATAGGAGTTGTCTTAATTTATTGTATGACCTGCGTGTCAATGAACAACGCCATGTAATTACTTTACTTTATTGCTAAACCGTTAGCCATAGTAGTAGAAGTAATAGTTGGCGAGACAACTTCATGGAGACACGATGATGGAGATCATTGTGTCATGTCGGTGACGATGATGATCATGGAGCCCCGAAGATGGAGATCAAAAGGAGCAAAATGATATCGGCCATATCATGTCACTTTTGATTGCATGTGATGTTTATCATGTTTATGCATCTTATTTTCTTATAACGACGGTAGTAAATAAGATGATCCCTCATTAAAATTTCAAGAAAGTGTTCCCCTAACTGTGCACCGTTGCGAAAGTTCGTTGTTTCGAAGCACCACGTGATGATCGGGTGTGATAGATTCTAATGTTCACATACAACGGGTGTAAGCCAGATTTACACACGCGAAACACTTAGGTTGACTTAACGAGCCTAGCATGTACAGACATGGCCTCGGAACACGGAAGACCGAAAGGTCGAGCATGAGTCGTATAGAAGATACGATCAACATGAAGATGTTCACCGACGTTGACTAGTCCGTCTCACGTGATGATCGGACACGGCCTAGTTGACTCAGATCATGTAATCACTTAGATGACTAGAGGGATGTCTATCTGAGTGGGAGTTCATAAGATGAACTTAATTATCCTGAACATAGTCAAAAGATCTTTGCAAATTATGTTGTAAGCTCGCACTTTAGTTCTATTGTTTTAGATATGTTCCTAAAGAAAATTCAGTTGAAAGTTAATAGTAGCAATTATGTGGACTAGGTCTGTAAACTGAGGATTGTCCTCCTTGCTTCGTAGAAGGCTTATGACCTTAATGCACCGCTCAGTGTGCTGAACCTCGAACGTCGTCTGTGGATGTTGCGAACATCTGACACACACGTTTTGATAACTACGTGATAGTTCAGTAATGTTAAACGGTTTAGAGTTGAGGCACCGAAGACGATTTCGAAACATCGCGAAACATATGAGATGTTTCGAGGGCTGAAATTGGGATTTCAGGCTCGTGCCCACGTCAAGAGGTATAAGACCTCCGACGATTTTCTTAGCCTGCAAACTAAGGGAGAAAAGCTCAATCGTTGAGCTTGTGCTCAGATTGTCTGAGTACAACAATCACTTGAATCGAGTAGGAGTTGATCTTCCAGATGAGATAGTGATGTTTCTCCAAAGTCATTGCCACCAAGCTGCTAGAGCTTCGTGATGAACTATAACATATCAGGGATAGATATGATGATCCTTGAGATATTCACGATGTTTGACACCGCGAAAGTAGAAATCAAGAAGGAGCATCAATTGTTGATGGTTGGTGAAACCACTAGTTTCAAGAAGGGCAAGGGCAAGAAGGGATACTTCATGAAACGGCAAATCAGCTGCTGCTCTAGTGAAGAAACCCAAGGTTGAACCCAAACCCGAGACTAAGTGCTTCTGTAATAAGGGGAACATCCACTTGAGCAAAATTACCCTAGATACTTGGTAGATGAGAAGGCTGGCAAGGTCGATAGAAGTATATTGGATATACATTATGTTAATGTGTACTTTACTAGTACTCCTAGTAGCACCAGGGTATTAGATACCGGTTCGGTTGCTAAGTGTTAGTAACTCGAAATAAAAGGCTGCGGAGTAAACGGAGACTAGCTAAAGGTGAGCTGGCGATATGTGTTGGAAGTTTTTCCAAGCTTGATGTGATCAAGCATCGCACGCTCCCTCTACCATCGAGATTGGTGTTAAACCTAAATAATTGTTATTTGGTGTTTGCGTTGAGCATAGACATGATTGGATTATGTCTATCGCAATACGGTTATTCATTTAAGGAGAATAATGGTTACTCTGTTTATTTGAATAATACCTTCAATGGTCTTGCACCTAAAATGAATGGTTTATTGAATCTCGATCATAATGATACACATGTTCATGCCAAAAGATATAAGATAGTAATGATAGTACCACCTACTTGTGGCACTGCCATGTAAGTCATATTGGTATAAAACGCATGAAGAAGCTCCATGTTGATGGATCTTTGGACTCACTCGTTTTTGAAAAGTTTGAGACATGCGAACCATGTCTATTGGTGTATATGCATGAAGAAACTCCATGCAAATGGACCGTTTGGACTCACTTGATTTTGAATCACTTGAGACATGCAAATCACACCACATGGGCAAGATGACTGAAAGCCTCGTTTTCAGTAAAATGGAACAAGAAAGCAACTTGTTGGAAGTAATACATTTTGATGTGTGCAGTCCAATGAGTGCTGAGGCACGCAGTGGATATCGTTATGTTCATACTTCACGGATGATTTGAGTAGATACTGAGTATATTTACTTGATGAAACACAAGTCTGAATTATTGAATGGTTCAAGTAATTTCAGAGTGAAGTTAAAGATCATCGTGACAAGAGGATAACATGTCTATGATATGATCATAGAGATGAGTATCTGAGTTACGAGCTTTGGCACGCAATTAAGACATTGTGGAAATTGTTTCACAATTAATACCGCCTGGAACACCATAGTGTGATGGTGTGTCTGAACATCATAGTTGCACCCTATTGGATATGGTGCGTACCATGATGTCTCTTATCGAATTACCACTATCGTTCATGGGTTAGGCATTAGAGACAACCGCACTCACTTTAATAAGGCACCACGTAATTCCGTTGAGACGACACCGTTTGAACTATGGTTTGGAGAAACCTAAGTTGTCGTTTCTTAAAAGTTTGGGGCTGCGACGCTTATGTGAAAAGTTTCAGGTTGATAAGCTCGAACCCAAAGCAGATGAAATGCATCTTCATAGGACACCCAAACAGTTGGGTATACCTCCTAATTCAGATCCGAAAGCAATAGGGATTGTTTCTTGAATCAGGTCCTTTCTTGAGGAAAAGTTTGTCTCGAAAATTGAGTGGGAGGATGGTGGAGACTTGATGAGGTTATTGAACCATCACTTCAACTAGTGTGTCAGGGCACAGGAAGTTGTTCCTGTGGCACCTACACCAATTGAAGTAGAAGCTTATGATAGTGATCATGAAGTTTTGGATCAAGTCACTACCGTACCTCGTCGGGTGACAAGGATGCGTAGTACTTCAGAGTGGTACAGTAATCCTGTCTTGAAGGTCATGTTGCTAGACAACAATGAACCTACGAGCTATGGAGAAGTGATGGTGGGCCCATATTTCGACAAATGGTTAGAAGCCATGAAATCCGTGATAGGATCCATGTATCAGAACAAAGCATGGACTTTGGTGGACTTGCCCGATGATCGGCAAGCCATTGAGATAAATGCATTTTTTAAGAAGAAGACGGACGTGGACGGTAATGTCACCGTCTATGAAGCTCGACTTGTGGCGAAGAGTTTTTTTTCACAAGTTCAAGGAGTTGACTACGATGAGATTTTCTCATCCGTAGCGATGCTTAAGTCCGTCGGACTCATGTTAACATCAGTTGCATTTATGAAATCTGGCAGATGGATGTCAAAACGAGTTTCCTTACCAGTTTTCGTAAGGAAAGGTTGTATGTGATACAATCAGAAAGGTTTTGTCGATCCTAAGGATGCTAAAAGGTATGCTAGCTCCAGCGATCCTTCCATGGACTGGAGTAAGCATCTCGGAGTTGGAATATACACTTTGATAAGATGATCAAAGATTTTGGGTTTATACAAAGTTTATGAGAAACTTGTATTTCCAAAGAAGTGAGTGGGAGCACTATAGAATTTCTGATGAGTATATGTTGTTGACATATTGTTGATCAGAAATGATGTAGAATTTCTGGAAAGCATATAGGGATATTTGAAAAGTGTTTTTCAATAGAAAACCTAGATTAAGCTGCTTGAACGTTGAGCATCAAGATCTATGAGGATAGATCAAAAACGCTAAATGGTACTTTCAAATGAGCACATACCTTGACATGATCTTGAAGGTGTTCAAGATGGATCAGTCAAAGAAGGAGTTCTTGCCTGAGTTGTAAGGTACGAAGTTAAGACTTAAAGCTCGACCACAGAAGAAAAGAGAGAAAGGACGAAGGTTGTCCCCTATGCTTTAGACGTAGGCTCTACAGTATGCTATGCTGTGTACCGCACCTGATGTGTGCCTTGCTACATACCTGGCAAGAGGGTACAAAGGTGATCAAGGAGTGGATCACCAGATAGCAGTCAAAATTATCCTTAGAGGAATAAGGATATGTTTCTCGATTATGGAGGTGATAAAGAGTTCGGCGTAAAGGGTTACATCGATGCAAGCTTTAACACCTATCCGAATGACTCTGAGTAGCAAACCGGATATGTATAGTGGAGCGACCATTTGGAATAGCTCCAAGTGGAGCGTGGAAGCAGCATTTACAATATGACCTAGAGATTTGCAAAGTACATACGGATCTGAATATTGCAGACCCGTTGACTAAAACCTCTCTCACAAGCAAAACATGATCAAACCCTAGAACTCATTGAGTCTTAATCACATGATGATGTGAACTAGTTTAGTGACACTAGTAAACTCTTTGATGTTGGTCACATGGCAATGTGACCTGTGAGTGTTAATCACATGGCGATGTGAACTAGATTATTGACTGTAGTGCAAGTGGGAGACTGTTGGAAATATGCCCTAGAGGAAATAATAAATTAGTTATTATTATTATATTTCCTTGTTCATGATAATCATTTATTATCCATGCTATAATTGTATTGATAGGAAACTCAGATACATGTGTGGGTACATAGACAACACCATGTCCCTAGTAAGCCTCTAGTTGACTAGCTCGTTGATCAATAGATGGTTACGGTTTCCTGACCATGGACATTGGATGTCGTTGATAACGGGATCACATCATTAGGAGCATGATGTGATGGACAAGACCCAATCCTAAGCCTAGCACAAAGATTGTATAGTTCGTATGCTATAGCTTTTCTAATGCCAAGTATCATTTCCTTAGACCATGAGATTGTGCAACTCCCGGATACCGTAGGAATGCTTTGGGTGTACCAAACGTCACAACGTAACTGGGTGGCTATAAAGGTGCACTACGGGTATCTCCGAAAGTGTCTGTTGGGTTGGCACGAATCAAGACTGGGATTTGTCACTCCGTGTGACGGAGAGGTACCTCTGGGCCCACTCGGTAGGACATTATCATAATGTGCACAATGTGACCAAGGGGTTGATCACGGGATGATGTGTTACGGAACGAGTAAAGAGACTTGCCGGTAACGAGATTGAAGAAGGTATCGGGATACCGACGATCGAATCTCGGGCAAGTACTATACCGCTAGACAAAGGGAATTGAATACGGGATTGATTGAATCCTCGACATCGTGGTTCATCCGATGAGATCATCGTGGAACATGTGGGAGCCAACATGGGTATCTATACCCCGCTGTTGGTTGTTGGCCGGAGAATTGTCTCGGTCATGTCTGCATGGTTCCCGAACCCGTAGGGTCTACACACTTAAGGTTCGATGATGCTAGGGTTGTAGAGATAATAGTATGCGGTAACCCAAACATTATTCGGAGTCCCGGATGAGATCCCGGACGTCACGAGGAGTTCTGGAGTGGTCTGGAGGTAAAGATTTATATATAGGAAGTCCAGTTTCGGCCACTGGGAAAGTTTCGGGGGTCATCGGTATTGTACCGGGACCACCGGAAGGGTCCCGGGGGTCCATCGGGTTGGTTCGCCTATCCCGGAGGTCCCCATAGTCTGAGGAGGCGTGGGAACCAGCCCCTGGTGGGCTGGTGTGCCCCCCTTGGGCCTCCCATGTGCCTAGGGTTAGAAACCCTAAGGGGCGGGGGCGCCTCCACTTGGCTTGGAGGCCAAGCCTCCCCTAGGGCAGCCGCCCCCTCCCTAGGTGGGATCTACAAGGGGCCGGCGCCCCCCTAGGCCCCTATATATAGTGGAGGGGAGGGAGGGCAGCCGCACCTGAGTCCCTGGCGCCTCCCTCCCTCCCGTGACACCTCTTCCTCCCCGCTTGCGCTTGGCAAAGCCCTGTCGGGATCCCGCTACTTCCACCACCATGCCGTCGTGCTGCTGGATCTCCATCAACCTCTCCTCCCCTTGCTGGATCAAGAAGGAGGAGATGTCTCTCCCAACCATATGTGTGTTGAACGCGGAGGTGCCGTCCGTTTGGCGCTAGGATCATCGGTGATTTGGATCACGACGAGTACGACTCCATCAACCCCGTTCACTTGAATGCTTCCACTTAGCGATCTACAAGGGTATGTAGATGCACTCTCCTTCCCCTCGTTGCTAGATTACTCCATAGATTGATCTTGGTGACGCGTAGAATTTTTTTGAATTTCTGCTACGTTCCTCTACACGTCTGCGGCGTCCTCCTGCGGCAACCGTCGACCCAGTATCGGTCGGCCCCTGTGTCGTCCTCCCTCCCTGTTTCCCGCCGGCGAAGTGCTCCGGTCGGTCGAGGCTTCAGCGGTGGGTGAGGCACACGGTGGCTCACTAGTCGGCCACCCCCCAAGTCACGGCAATCGAGCCCGACGAATCTCTCTACTGCTTGTTCGACTGGCTCCGCAGAGACTGCATCCGAGTGCGACAACAGTGATCCAATGGCGGAGGTTCTTATGGTCGATGGACCACGCAGTCCTCCCGGTTTTCCCCGCACTGACGGAGGCGACGACGGAGGCGATCCATCGCATGCCCATGAAGAATATCTCCCTGAGCCCCTCACTTCGCTGCAGAGGGAAGATCTTCGCCGCCGGAACATGGATGCGCTGCACACTCCTATTCTTGGAGAGACCCCCGAGGCTCGTGCCTTAGAGGACGCGCGCTTGGCTAACTTGGCTGAGCGCACTCGACTGGAGAACCTTCAGCGAGCACTCGACGAGCGTGCGCGGCAACGGGTTCCAGAATCCAGTCGACGTCAACTCTTTCCACAGCCGACTCAGGTATATCAAACTTCGATCCAGAATTTAGCGGCTGCAGCCCGTATAGCAGAGTCGATTCAGCCTTCCCAGTCAGAGGCTGGCAGAGGCTTGTTACAAATCAGAGATTTACTCCGGGCAGCAGGAGATCAAAATTCAGCTGTATCACAGTCGCGGAATAGGATTCACAGCAGATCCGTCGCTGCAAATACCGTCCAGTCGGCCCATAGCCCAAGATCGCCCCCGAGGCGTGAGGAACATGGAGACCGGCGTGATCAGTACAAGAACCATGAGCGGTATGATCACCGAATCGATCGCGATGATCAACGTCGAGTGCCCACCCCTCCCCCAAGGGGTGGATCATACGCGCCTCGACAACAGGATGATAGACGCCATCACAGTGTTGGGCGAAGGATTCCAGTCGACCCAAGGGAACCAGGCTTTGATGCGAGTTCCATTATCGTTCAAGGTTTGGTCGACTGGAACAGAGCTCACCGAGAAGGTCATGACAAAGATATACCCACCAGCAACAGAGTACACGTCTCAGGACCAGAGTGTTTCAGCAGAGCCATCAGGGCCGCGGTGATCCCTCCCAACTTCAGATTGGCGACTGGAGTCAGTAAGTTCATTGGTGAGTCCAAGCCTGATACTTGGCTTGAAGACTACCGAGTGGCTGTTCAGATTGGCGGCGGCAATGATGAGGTGGCCATGAAACACCTGCCTCTTATGTTGGAGGGATCGGCCAAAGCATGGTTGAATCAGTTAGCACCCAGCAGCATTTACACTTGGGAAGATCTTGCCCGAGTGTTTGTCAGAACATTTGAAGGAACCTGCAAGTGACCAGCAGGGTTGACAGAGCTGCAATCTTGTGTGCAGAAGTCGAATGAAACTTTGAGAGATTACATCAAGAGATGGATCACATTGCATCACACGTTAGAGAATGTATCTGATCACCAGGAAGTCTGTGCCTTCAAGGAAGGCATTAAGTACAGAGAGCTAAACCTGAAATTCAGTCGAACCGAAGACATGTCTCTGAGTCAAATGATGGAGATTGCCACCAAGTATGCCAATGGTGAGGAAGAGGATCAGCTCCGGAGTGGCAAGCACAAGTCAGTCGCCCACGAGACCGGAGGAGGGAACTCTAGTCGGAAGCAGAAGCGGAAAGCCGAGCCGGCTGCTCCTGGAGAAGCCTTAGCCGTGACTCAACGAAAGTTTAAAGGAAGGAAATGACATGATGGATTTGCCGTGCCACATCCACACGAAGAAAGATGAGGAGGGTAAATTCATTTACCCTGAACATACCACTCGACAGTGTCGGCTCTTGATCCAGCAATTCCAGGGGAAATAGCCCAAAGATAAGGAAAAGGAGTCGGACAAAGTTGAGGACAAAGAGGATAGTGATGATGGATACCCCCATGTCAATTCCACCCCGATGATTTTTGCTGATGTTGAAAGCAAAAGTCGACTGAAAGTTATCAACCGAGAAGTGAATATGGTTGCTCCGGTGACACCCAGTTATCTAAAATGGTCTCAGACTGCCATCACATTCGGCCAGTCCGATCATCCGACACACATAGCCACCCCTGGGAGGCAAGCTCTGGTGGTCGACCCAGTCATCGAAGGCACTCGACTGACTAAGGTTTTGATGGATGGTGGTAGTGGCCTAAATATATTATATGCAGAGACGCTGAAAGGGATGGGCATTCCGATGTCCAGACTCAGTACCAGCAACATGAGTTTCCATGGAGTCATTCCTAGAAAGAAGGCTAAGTCACTCGGCCAAATTGCTCTTGATGTGGTTTTCGGCGATTCCAAGCATTACCGCAAAAAAAGTTGACGTTTGAAGTTGTGGATTTCGAGCGCTTATCACGCTATTTTAGGCAGGCCAGCTTATGCACGTTTCATGGCTCGACCATGTTATGTGTACCTCAAATTGAAGATGCCTGGTCCCAAAGGTGTGATCACTATTACTGGCAATCGGAAGAAGGCATAAGAGTGCTTCCAGAAAGGCTCAAAGATCACCGATGCTCAGATGGCAGTGGTAAAACTGCAGGAATACCAGAAAACTGCAGACCCGAGTGATTTGTTGCGAGCCAAGAAGCCCACTACGGAATCAACATTTCAGTCATTCGGTGAGACAAAACCGATTCACATTCACCCGACCGACCCCGATGCTGCTCCGACTCATATCTCTACAACACTCGACTCCAAATAGGAAGAAGCGCTCATCCAGTTCCTCCGTGAGAACTGGGACATCTTTGCATGGAAGCCTTCCGACATGCGGGGTGTTCCCAGGGGGCTGGCTGAGCATCGTCTATGAGTCGACTCAAAAGTGAAACCTGTCAAAGAACATCTGCGACGGTCCGCCGTCCAGAAAAGGAAGGCCATTGGCGAGGAGGTGGCTCGGCTCTTAGCAGCGGAGTTCATTCGAGAGATTTACCACTCCGAGTGGCTCGCCAATGTTGTCATGGTTCCCAAAAAGGACAAGTCACTTCGCATGTGCATCGACTTCAAACATATCAATCGGGCCTACCCGAAAGATCATTTTCCTCTCCCCCGCATCGACCAAATAGTCGACTCGACTGCGTGATGTGAGCGCCTGTCTTTTTTAGACGCCTATTCCGGTTACCATCAGATCCGTCTGTATGGACCCGACGAGATCAAAACAGCTTTCATCACTCCATTCGGGTGCTTCTGTTATGTCACCATGCCATTCGGCCTCAAGAATGCCGGAGCCATGTTCATGAGGATGATTCAGAAGTGTTTGCTCACTCAAATCAGTCAGAATGTGGAAGCATACATGGATGATATTGTGGTCAAGTCACGTAAAGGTTCCGACCTGCTGACTGACCTTGCTGAGACATTTGCCAACCTCAGGAGGTATGATATCAAGCTTAATCCATCAAAGTGCACATTCGGAGTTCCTGACGGAAAGTTACCCGGTTTTCTCGTTTCCGAACAAGGAATAGACGCCAATCCAGAAAAAGTTGGTACTATACTCCGAATGAAACGTCCTGTGCGTGTGCACGATGTCCAGAAGCTTACTAGTTGCTTGGCCGCTTTAAGTCGATTCATCTCTCGTCTCAGTGAGAAGGCATTGCCTCTTTACTGACTGATGAAGAAGTCAGATAAGTTCGAGTGGACTCCTGAAGCTGATGCAGTGTTTGCAGAGCTAAAAGCCCTGCTTTCCACCCAGCCGGTGCTTGCTGCCCCAATCAGCGAAGAGCCTTTGCCGCTTTACATTGCAGCCACGGGACAAGTCGTCAGTACAGTACTTACGGTCGAGCGGGAAGAAGAAGGAAAAGCCTTTAAAGTTCAGTGCCCAGTATATTATGTTTCTGAAGTTTTGACCCCATCAAAGCAAAGATACCTCATTATCAGAAGCTTGTATATGGGATTTATATGACCACGAAGAAGATTGCTCATTACTTCTCTGACCATTCCATTACAGTCGTCAGCGACGCTCCATTGTCAGAGATTCTGCACAATAGAGGTGCAACCGGTCGAGTGGCAAAATGGGCGATTGAACTCCTTCCCCTAGATATCAAGTTTGAGGCAAAGAAAGCCATCAAGTCCCAAGCAATAGCGGATTTCATCGCCGAGTGGACTGAGCAGCAACTGCCGACTCAAGTTCACTCGGAGCACTGGACCATGTTCTTTGATGGTTCTAAGATGCTGAATGGTTTCGGTGCTGGGGTAGTGTTGGTGTCCCCCCGAGGAGATAAGCTCAGATATGTGCTCCAGATTCACTTTGATTCTTCCAATAACGAAGCAGAATACGAAGCACTTTTATATGGATTGCGTATGGCCATTTCACTCGGCGTCCGTCGCCTCATGGTCTATGGCAACTCAGATTTAGTGGTTAACCAAGTGATGAAGGAGTGGGACGCAAGAAGTCTGGCCATGACTGGTTACTGCAATGCAGTGAGAAAGCTAGAGAAGAAATTCGAGGGGTTAGAGCTTCATCATATACCCCGACGGAAAAATCAAGCGGCTGATGATTTGGCAAAAATAGGTTCCAAGAGAGAAGCCATTCCCAGTAATGTGTTTTTGGAACACATCCACACACCATCAGTTCAAGAGGACACTTTCACCGAAGAAGCCCCGCAGCCAAAAAGTGCCATGGATCCGACTGAAGTTGAAGTTCCAGCTGTGGTCGACCTAATCATGGAAGTTTTGGTCGTCACTCCCGACTGGACGGTGCCGTACATCGCGTATATCCTAAGGAAAGAGCTCCCAGAGAATGAAGAAGAGGCTTGACAGATCGTCCGTCGATCCAAAGCCTTTACTGTGATAAAGGGACAGTTGTACAGAGAAAGCGCGACTAGAGTCGGTCAGAAATGTATAACACCAGAAGAAGGTCAGATAATTCTTGACGATATCCACTCGGGGACCTGTGGTCATTATGCGTCCTCCTGGACCATTGTGGCTAAAGCATACCGAGCGGGGTTTTACTGGCCAAGGGCGAATGAAATGGCGAAGGAGATAGTCGACAAGTGCGAAGGATGTCAGTTCTATTCCAATATGTCGCACAAACCCGCCTCAGCCTTGAAGACCATTCCACTCGTCTGGCCCTTTGCTGTTTGGGGATTAGATATGGTTGGACCACTGAGAACTGGCAGGCGCGGCTTCACCCATGTACTGGTGGCAGTCGACAAGTTCACTAAGTGGATTGAAGCTAAGCCTATCAAGAATCTTGATGCCAGCACTGCTATCAGCTTCATCAGAGAGTTGATATTCAGATATGGAGTTCCGCACAGCATCATCACTGATAATGGGTCAAACTTCAATTCCGACCAATTCCGAGCCTTTTGTGCTTCTCAAGGCACGCGAGTCGACTACGCTTCCATCGCCCACCCCTAGTCGAATGGACAAGCAGAAAGAGCAAATGGCCTAATTCTCAAAGGACTAAAACCCCGGTTGATGCGTGATCTCAAGCACGCAGCAGGCACGTGGGTCGACGAACTTCCTTCAGTTCTTTGGGGATTGAGGACCACTCCTAATCGGTCAACTGGGCGAACTCCATTCTTTCTGGTCTATGGAGCTGAAGCAGTTCTGCTGAGTGACCTGCTTCACAATGCACCCCAAGTCGAGCTCTACTCTGAAGATGAAGCAGAATAAGCCCGGCAGGATGCAGTCGACCTTCTAGAAGAAGGAAGAGAGATGGCCATGATCTGATCGACTATCTATCAGCAAGACTTGCGTCCATTCCATGCCAGAAATGTGAAGAGTCGAGCCTTCCAAGAAGGAGACTTGGTCCTCTGAGTGGATCAACAGAAACCGCACAAGCTCGCTCCTACTTGGGAAGGCCCCTTCATCGTCACCAAAGTTCTTCACAATGGAGCATACCGTCTTTACAATGTCGATCGCCAGATTGATGAGCCACGAGCTTGGAATGCGGAGCTGCTCCGCCCCTTTTATACTTAAGTACTCACTCGGATGAGATGTAATAAAAAGTACCTCTGTAGTTTGTTTATCAAAGACAAGAGTGTTATAATTTTCCCAGTGATTGTTGTTGCTTTTGTTTATGTGAGAAATCCCCCAGTGGGTGGCTTAGCTGCGAATCTGTTTCGCCTAAGTTTGTAAAAAAAATCACTGCCGAGTGACGAGCAAGTCTCTCACTCGGGGGCTTAGCTGCGAATTCGTTTCGCCTAAGTATTTGAAAATCCTACCGAGTGGAGAGCAAACCTCCCACTCGGGGGCTTAGCTGCAGTCCAGTACTCGCCTAAGTATTCGAAAATCCTGCCGAGTGGAGAGCAAACCCCCCACTCGGGGGCTTAGCTGCAGTCCAGTACTCGCCTAAGTATTTGAAAATCCTGCCGAGTGGAGAGCAAACCTCCTACTCGGGGGCTTAGCTGCAGTCCAATACTCGCCTAAGTATTTGAAAATCCTGCCGAGTGGAGAGCAAACCTCCCACTCGGGGGCTTAGCTGCAGTCCAGTACTCGCCTAAGTATTTGAAAATCCTGCCGAGCGGAGAGCAAACCTCCCACTCGGGGGCTTAGCTGCAGTCCAGTACTCGCCTAAATATTTGAAAATCCTACTGAGTGGAGAGAAAACCTCCCACTCGGGGGCTTAGCTGCAGTCCAGTACTCGCCTAAGTATTCGAAATCCCTACCGAGCGGAGAGCAAACCTCCCACTCGGGGGCTTAGCTGCAGTCCATTACTTGCCTAAGTATTTGAAAATCCTACCGAGTGGAGAGCAAACCTCCCACTCGGGGGCTTAGCTGTAGTCCAGTACTCGCCTAAGTATTCGAAAATCCTATCGAGTGGAGAGCAAACCTTCCACTCGGGGGCTTAGCTGCAGTCCAGTACTCACCTAAGTATTTGAAAATCCTACCGAGTGGAGAGCAAACCTCCCACTCGGGGGGCTTAGCTGCAGTCCAGTACTCGCCTAAGTATTTGAAAATCCTACCGAGTGGAGAGCAACCCTCCCACTCGGAGGCTTAGCTGCAGTCCAAGTACTCGCCTAAGTATGAAATCCATTCCGCTCTGCAAGGATGACGAGGTGCAGGTCGACTGCTACCATCTTCCTCAGAGCTACGCCACAAATACAACGTGCGCTCTGCAAGGACGACGAGGTGCAGGTCGACTGCTACCTTCTCCTTCGGAGCTGCGCCACAAATACAACATGCGCTCCATTCCGATCCGCAAGGACGACGAGGTGCAGGTCGACTGCTACCATCTTCCTCAGAGCTATGCCACAAATACAACATGCGCTCTGCAAGGACGATGAGGTGCAGGTCGACTGCTGCCTTCTCCTTCGGAGCTATGTCACAAATACAATGTGTGCTCCATCCTGATCCGCAAGGACGCAGGTCGACTGCAATCTGTGCTCCATTCCTACCTGCAAGAGCGATGAGGTGCAGGTCGACTGGATTTTCCACCTCAGAGCTGCGTCACAAGCACTAAAGTATATTCCGAGTGAAGAACAAAGTTCGCTCGAAGGCAAATGCAAGCATATTCAACGATAAGCCAAGTTCAGATAACATCCTACGGATTCAGAAGTGCTCAGACATCAAGCCTGTAAAAGTTTATCAGTTACAAAAGCAGTCGGCATTCCGAGGCAAATTTAAGGCGAAGCATAGAAGGTTTTCTTACTCCTCGGGTGGAGGACTGGAAGGCGCGATAAACTGGTCCAGGTCGATTCCATCAGCAATCCGAGTGGCAGCAGCAATGAAGGTCTCCATGAAAGATTGGAAGTCATGCTTCTTGGTATTGGCCACTTTGGGGGACGCTAGCTTGTCCTCTCGCGCATCCTTGCAGTGAACACGGACCAGGGACAGAGCAACATCAACACCGCACCTGGCAGAAGACTTCTTCCATTCTTGCACTCGACCTGGAACTTCATTCAGTCGAGTCATTAGAGACTCGAGGTCATTTTGAAGCGTCTCTGCCGGCCAGAGTGTCGTGTCGATTCGCGACGCCGCAACCTTCAATCGAGCAAGGTAGTCAACCCCGCCAGCAACACGAGACTCCAGTCGGAGCACGTTCATAGCAGCTTCGTCCTTCACAACAGAGTTAATGGGGTCCAAGCCTGTCTCCACTCGACTGGTCTCCTCCTCGAAGTTTTGGCAGAATTCTGTAAACACAACTCAAAGATTACCCTCAAGCATGATGAATAACTTCTTGGCGAGTCCTCCTAGATAAGCCTCCAGATCGTTTTTCTTCCCCACTAGTTCACCAGCCTTGTCATTCAGAGCTATCTTATCATTCTTCAGACAGATGACTTCCTTGTTGGCCGTGTCGAGAGCAGCTTTCAGATTGGCGTTCTCCTCTTCAAGTTTACCGACTGAAGCCAGTTTTTCTTCTGCAAGCTTCATTTTGTCCAAAGCCGCCTTCTGCGCCTCGGCAAGGTCGCGGTCCTTCTTCTTCAGAGCCTCCTTCATTTTATCTGCAAAATGACAATGAGATCAGAATCAGGAATGGACAGAAAGATAAAGACAGTTGTCAAGTTCTCACCAATCATACCTTTTGCTTCGTCCTTCGCCTTCTGAAAGTTCTCCTGAACAAGCTTCAAGTCAAGGTCGAGCTGGATATGTTTGTTTTCCAACTCAGTATAGCGAGCCACAAGCTCGCAAGATTTCTGTGAAGAGTCAGTCGACAGACATCAAAGAGAGGTTGCTTCCGAGTGACTAAGAGAAAAACCGTAACATTTCTAAGACTACAGTCGGATCAAAATATTCAACAGTAGTCTCGGGGACTACACCCAGTGGGTGCACTCAGCATGCCCCCACTGGTTCTACCGATGTGGTCCGATCAGTCGGCCGAAAAGAGATAAAGAGGTTATGATCCTAAAACTATAGCTCTATAGCTAACTACCAGCAGTCAGCCTTGGTCTCATCGTGATCTACCAAAAAAAACAGGTTCTTCAGACTACAGTCGACTGCCAGCAGTCCACCATAGTCTCGGGGACTACACCCGATGGGTGCACTCAGCGTGCCCCCACCGGTTCCAAGATTCCATTCGACATGGTCCGACCAGACCGAGTGAAGAAGTTAGAGTGAAGAAATTCAAAATACAAAGACTACAGTCGACTGCCAACAGTCCACCATAGTCTCGGGGACTACACCAGTGGGTGCACTCAGCGTGCCTCCACCAATCTAGAAATTCAATCGACACACCCACTGGGTGTACAGATACAAAGATCTTTGGAAAGAAAGTCTTCAGATAGCATATCCTAACAGAACAAGCGATGACCAACTAACCTGGACGTTGCTCTGAAGGGCTGAGCTAGCATCATAGGCCGCTTGGCTGGCTTCTCGGATCGCCTTCACCTGCTCCATCATGATCCCCGCCTGGCGTATAGCCTCCTTAGCAGCACCCGCTTGGTCCTCTGGGACGTGGTGTGTGGCGAAAAGGGAGGGCGGGTCAGAAGTCGATGACGAAGGCCGGGCACTCGTCAGCGGCACAGCGAAGGACACGGAGTTCCGAGTGATATTGCCACCCTCTGGAACCAGTGTCTCAGGCACTGATGCAGTCTGAGTAGTCTTGCCAGCCGACGCCTTTCTATTCCTCCTCGACCTCAGTGGAGCCTCGTCGTCATCATCAGGGAGATCGATGACATGAGGAGGAACTACAGGAAAAATCCAAAGATTAAATCGAAACTCCAATCGACCAAAAGTAAAACTACAGAGAGCGTACCAAGGTTGGAGGTGGCAGCGTCTTCCATTTCTCGGTCTTCATTCTTGGCGGAGGTCTCGGAGGTAGCAGCACTGCAGATTTCAGAAACCAGTCGGTTAGTCGATGAGTCAACCAAGAGTTCGTTCGTGCTAAACAAGAAAATACAAGTTCTGCTGTTACCCGGAGATAGTGGGAATGTCCATTCTCATCTTGGGCAAGGCCTTCGGCGGCTTTGATGGCGCTGCTCGTGGATGCTTCGGTGCTTTCTCAGTCGGCGCCGGAGAAGCCGCCCGAGGGCGCTTTGACAATTTCCCAACAGGCGCAGTCACTTTGCCACGCTCACTCGCGGGGTCGTGGGTGAGCTTGGATCGCCTTTCCGTGTGAGGAGGGTTGGCTTCCTCCTCCTCCTCTTCACTGGAGCCGTCGTCATCCTCTTCCCCCTCACCATCAGATTGCCGCCGTCTTCTCTTTCACCATCATCGCCAGCGAGACGCGCACGGGGCGGCAACACTGAGACGGAAGCGAACGCGGCGGATAAGTCTTAGGAAGAGAAGAGGAAATGAGAACGCACTGTTCAAAAAACCCCGTCCGGCGCCTTATATGGGGTTACTTCTGAGTGACTGACTTGTAGGCCCGGGGGATCCTGTCAAATCCCGCAACAGTCGCGCGCGCGATACATGGCGAAAAAGGTGGCGCAGAGATCGAGGCGTCCCTGCCTTATCCCATCCGATTACTGCGGCCTCCTCCGCCCCGCGCGCTTCCCGAAAATACGAATCCCGCTAAATCCGCGAGCTGCAGAACAACTCGTTAGACGGAAGATCTCCTCCGATCTGTCATTCAGAGTTCTCCAAGTAAAAAAATTCACTCGACGGATACAAAGAATGGATCAAGGCACTGAAAAAGAAGTTGGTGCCGTCACCTAAAGTTCATTGATCCAGAACAAGACATACACATAGCACGAAAATGGGTCGGAAGCGTGTTCAACTCCTTCCCCACTCAAACCTCGATCCACTCGAGGGCTAATGACGAAGCTATGTACCCAGGATAGGGTCATGGACCTGTCCAAGATACCCTCCCCAAGGACATCTCTAGAAGAAATCACCTTTCAATCGACCCAGAAACGTTCCACTCGACGGACTCGAAGACACTCGACCATGAAGCCATCCACTCGACCGACAGGAGAC
Organism: Triticum aestivum; assembly: GCF_018294505.1. NCBI lineage: Eukaryota > Viridiplantae > Streptophyta > Magnoliopsida > Poales > Poaceae > Triticum > Triticum aestivum. Next base: position 723,438,815 of record NC_057801.1, read on the forward strand.
CTAAAGTCACTCTGCATGCAAACGGTCGGTCATTAAGTAGCTTTTATGGTCATCATAGCACTTTATTTGTAGCGTTACCAGTAACGCCCGATCTTAATGTATCTTAAACCCTGCATAACTGAGGGCCGGAGGGGTCTGGCGGACTCTATATAAGCCACCCCCTCCTCAGTGTAAAGGGTTCGCACCCCTGTAACTCATACACACATAATACCAGCCGACCACCTCCGGGCTCCGAGACGTAGGGCTGTTACTTCCTCCGAGAAGGGCCTGAACTAGTAAACCCCTTGTGTATACAACTACTCCATAGCTAGGATCTTGCCTCTCCATACTGAAGGAAATATGCCCTAGAGGCAATAATAAAGTTATTATTTATTTCCTTATATCATGATAAATGTTTATTATTCATGCTAGAATTGTATTAACAGGAAACATAATACATGTGTAAATACATAGACAAACATAATGTCACTAGTGTGCCTCTACTTGACTAGCTCATTAATCAAAGATGGTTATGTTTCCTAACCATAGACATGTGTTGTCATTTGATTAAAGAGATCACATCATTAGAAGAATGATGTGATTGACTTGACCCATTCCGTTAGCATAGCACCTGATCGTTTAGTATGTTGCTATTGCTTTCTTCATGACTTATACATGTTCTTATGACTATGAGATTATGCAACTCCCGTTTACCGGAGGAACACTTTGTGTGCTACCAAACGTCACAACGTAACTGGGTGATTATAAAGGAGCTCTACAGGTGTTTCCAAAGGTACATGTTGGGTTGGCATATTTCGAGATTAGGATTTGTCACTCCGATTATCGGAGAGGTATCTCTGGGCCCTCTCGGTAATACACATCACTTAAGCCTTGCAAGCATTGCAACTAATGAGTTAGTTGCGGGATGATGTATTATGGAACGAGTAAAGAGACTTTCCGGTAACGAGATTGAACTAGGTATGGAGATACCGACGATCGAATCTCGGGCAAGTAACATACCGATGACAAAAGGAACACCGTATGTTGTTATGCGGTCTGACCGATAAAGCTCTTCGTAGAATATGTGAGAGCCAATATGAGCATCCAGGTTCCGCTATTGGTTATTGACCGGAGACGTGTCTCGGTCATGTCTACATAGTTCTCGAACCCGTAGGGTCCGCACGCTTAAGGTTTTGATGATAGTTATATTATGAGTTTATGAGTTTTGATGTACCGAAGGAGTTCGAAGTCCCGGATGAGATCGTGGACATGACGAGGAGTCTCGAAATGGTCGAGACGTAAAGATCGATATATTGGACGACTATATTCGGAGTTCAGAAAGGTTCCGAGTGATTCGGGTATTTTTCAGAGTACCGGAGAGTTACGGGAATTCGCCGGGGAGTATATGGGCCTTATTGGGCTTTAGGGGAAAGAGAGAGGAGAGGCTGGGCTCCCCCCCAAGGCCTAGTCCGAATTGGACTAGGGGGAGGGGCTGCGCCCCCTCCTTCCTTCTCTTCTCTTCCCCCTTTCCTTGACTCCTACTCCTACTACTTGGAAGGGGGGGAATCCTACTCCCGGTGGGAGTAGGACTCCTCCTTGTCGCGCCCTCCTTGGCCGACCGCCCCCTCCCCCTTGGCTCCTTGATATACGGGGGCAGGGGGGCACCTCTAGACACAACGACAATTGATCCCTTGGATCTCTTAGCCGTGTGCGGTGCCCCCCTCCACCATAGTCCACCTCGATAATATCGTAGCGGTGCTTAGGCGAAGCCCTACGATGGTAGAACTTCAAGATCGTAACCACGCCGTCGTGCTGACGGAACTCTCCCTCGACACTCGGCTGGATCGGAGTTCGAGGGACGTCATCGAGCTGAACGCGTGCTAGAACTCGGAGGTGCCGTAGTTTCGGTGCTTGATCGATCAGGCCGTGAAGACGTACGACTACATCAACCGCGTTGTTCTAACGCTTCCGCTTTCGGTCTACGAGGGTATGTGGACAACACTCTCCCCTCTCGTTGCTATGCATCACAATGATCTTGCGTGTGCGTAGGATTTTTTTTGAAATTACTACGTTCCCCAACAGTGGCATCCGAGCCAGGTTTTATGCGTAGATGTTATATGCACGAGTAGAACACAAGTGAGTTGTGGGCGATATAAGTCATACTGCTTACCAGCATGTCATACTTTGGTTCAGCGGCATTGTGAGATGAAGCGGCCCAGACCGACATTACGCATACGCTTACGCGAGACTGGTTTCACCGCTACGAGCACTCGTTGCTTAAATGTGACCGGCGGGTGTCTGTCTCTCTCACTTTAGTTGAACCAAGTGTGGCTACGCCCGGTCTTTGCGAAGTTTAAAACAGCACCAACTTGACAAACTATCGTTGTGGTTTTGATGCGTAGGTAAGAACGGTTCTTGCTAAGCCCGTAGCAGCCACGTAAAATTTGCAACAACAAAGTAGAGGACGTCTAACTTGTTTTTGCAGGGCATGTTGTGATGTGATATGGTCAAGACGTGATGCTATATTTTATTGTATGAGATGATCATGTTTTGTAACCGAAGTTATCAGCAACTGGTAGGAGCCATATGGTTGTTGCTTTATTGTATGAAATGCAAACGCCCTGTAATTGCTTTACTTTATCACTAAGCGGTAGCGATATCGTAGAAGCAATAGATGGCGTAACGACAACGATGCTACGATGGAGATCAAGGTGTCGCGCCGGTGACGATGGTGATCGCGATGGTGCTTCGGAGATGGAGATCACAAGCACAAGATGATGATGGCCATATCATATCACTTATATTGATTGCATGTAATGTTTATCCTTTATGCATCTTATCTTGCTTTGATTGATGGTAGAATTTTAAGATGATCTCCCACTAATTATCAAGAAGTGTTCTCCCTGAGTATGCACCGTTGCGAAAGTTCTTCGTGCTGAGACACCACGTGATGATCGGGTGTGATAGACTCTACGTTCAAATACAACAGGTGCAAAACAGTTGCACACGCGGAATACTCAGGTTAAACTTGACGAGCCTAGCATATACAGATATGGCCTCGGAACACGGAGACCGAATGGTCGAGCATGAATCATATAGTAGATATGATCAACATAGTGATGTTCGCCATTGAAAACTACTCCATCTCACGTGATGATCGGATATGGTTTAGTTGATTTGGATCACGTGATCACTTAGATGACTAGAGAGATGTCTGTCTAAGTGGGAGTTCTTAAGTAATATGATTAATTGAACTTAAATTTATCATGAACTTAGTCCTGGTAGTATATTGCAAATTATGTTGTAGATCAATAGCTTGCGTTGTTGCTTTCACATGTTTATTTTGATATGTTCCTAGAGAAAATTGTGTTGAAAGATGTTAGTAGCAATGATGCGGATTGGATCCGTGATCTGAGGTTTATCCTCATTGCTGCACAGAAGAATTATGTCCTTGATGCACCGCTAGGTGACATACCTATTGCTGGAGCAGATGCAGACGTTATGAATGTTTGGATAGCTCAATATGATGACTACTTGATAGTTTAGTGCACCATGCTTAACGGCTTAGAATCGGGACTTCAAAGACGTTTTGAACGTCATGGACCATATGAGATGTTCCAGGAGTTGAAGTTAATATTTCAAGCAAATACCCGAGTTGAGAGATATGAAGTCTCCAACAAGTTCTATGGCTAAATGATGGAGGAGAATCGCTCAACTAGTGAGCATGTGCTCAGATTGTCTGGGTACTACAATCGCTTGAATCAAGTGGGAGTTAATCTTCCAGATAAGATAGTGATTGACAGAGTTCTCTAGTCACCATCACCAATTTAGTAGAACTTTGTGATGAACTATAGTATGCAAGGGATGACAAAAATGATTCCCGAGCTCTTCATGATGTTGAAATCGACGAAGGTAGAAATCAAGAAAGAGCATCAAGTGTTGATGGTTGACAAGATCACTAGTTTCAAGAAAAGGGCAAAGGGAAAGAAAGGGGAACTTCAAGTAGAATGACAAGCAAGTTGTCACTCCCATGAAGAAGCCCAAAGCTGAACCAAAGCCTGAAACTGAGTGCTTACACTGCAAAGGAAATGGTCACTAGAAACGGAAATACCCTGAATATTTGGTGAATAAGAAGGATGGCAAACTGAACAAGGGTATATTTGATATACAGGTTATTGATATGTACCTGCGAAGAAGCCCAAAGCTGGACCAAAGCCTGAAACTGAGTGATTATACTGCAAAGTAAATGGTCACTAGAAGCGGAAATGCCCGTAATATTTGGTGGATAAGGATGGCAAAGTAAACAAGGGTATATTTGATATACAGGTTACTGATGTGTGCCTTACTAGTGTTTATAGTAACCCCTGAGTATTTGATACTTGTTCGGTTGCTAAGATTAGTAACTCGAAACAGGAGTTTCAGAATTAACAGAAACTAGTTGAGGGTGAAGTGACGATGTGTGTTGGAAGTAGTTCCAAGATTGATATGATCATCATTGCACACTCCCTATACTTTCGGGATTAGTGTTGAACCTAAATAAATGTTATTTGGCGTTTGTGTTGAGCATGAATATGATTTGATCATGTTTATTGCAATACGGTTATTCATTTTAAATAACCTTTGATGGTCATACACCCAATGAAAATAGTTTATTGGATCTCGATCGTAGTGATACACATATTCATAATATTGATGCCAAAAGATGCAAAGTTGATAATGATAGTGCAACTTATTTGTGGCACTGCCGTTTGGGTCATATCGGTGTAAAGCGCATGAAGGAACTCCATAAAAATGGATTTTTGGAATCTCTTGGTTATGAATCATTTGATGCTTGCGAACCATGCCTTTTGGGCAAGATGACTAAAACTCCGTTCTCCGGAACAATGGAACGAGCTAGTGACTTATTGGAAATAATACATACCGATGTATGCGGTCCAATGAGTGTTGATGCTCGTGGCATCATTATTTTTTGACCTTCACAAGATGAATTGAGCAGATATGAGTATATCTACTTAATGAAGCACAAATCTGAAACATTTGAAAAGTTCAAAGAATTTCAGAGTGAAGTGGAGAATCATCGTAACAAGAAAATAAAGTTTGTGCAATTTGATTGCGGAGACAAATATTCGAGTTACGAGTTTGGTCTTCACTTAAAACAATGTGTAATAGTTTCACAAACTCATGCCACCTGGAACACCACAGCTTAATGGTGTGTCCGAACGTCATAACAGTACTTTATTGGATATAGTGCAATCTATGATGCCTCTTACCGATTTACCACTATTGTTTTGGGGTTATGCATTAGAGACAGCTGCATTCACTTTAAATAGGGCACCATCAAAATCCATTGAGACGACACCTTATGAACTGTGGTTTGGCAAGAAACCAAAGTTGTCATTTCTTAAAGTTTGGGGCTGCAAAGCTTATGTGAAAAAGTTTCAACCTGATAAGCTCGAACCCAAATCGGAGAAGTGCGTCTTCATAGAAAACCCAAAGGTAACTATTGGGTACACCTTCTATCACAGATCCGAAGGCAAGATATTCGTTGCTAAGATGGATCCTTTCTAGAGAAGGAGTTTCTCTCGAAACAAGTGAGTGGGAGGAAAATAGAACTTGATGAGGTAATTGTACCTTCTCCCTTATTGGAAAGTAGTTCATCACAAAAATCAGTTCCAGTGATTCCTACACCAATTAGTGAGGTAGTTAATGATGATGATCATGAAACTTCAGATCAAGTTGCTACCAAACCTCGTAGGTCTTCCAAAGTAAGATCCGCACCAGAGTGGTACGGTAATCATATTCTGGAAGTCATGTTACTAGACCATGATGAACCTATGAACTATGAGGAAGCGATGATGAGCCAATATTCTATGAAATGGCTTAAGGCCATAAAATCTGAGATATGATCCATGTATGAGAACAAAGTATGGACTTTGATTGACTTGCTCGATGATCAGCAAGCCATGTTAATAAAATGGATCTTCAAAGTGGAAGACGGACACTAACAGTAATGTTACTATCTTCAAAGCTCGACTTGTTGCGAAAGGTTTTCGACAAGTTCAAAGGTGTTGAATACAATGAGATTTTCTCACTCGTATCGATGCTTAAGTCTGTCCGAATCATATTAGCAATTGCCACATTTTATGAAATTTGGCAAATGGATGTCAAAACTGCATTCCTCAATGGATTCTTTAAAGAAGAGTTATATATGATGCAACCAGAAGGTTTTGTCAATCCTAAAGGTGCTAACAAAATGTGCAAGCTTCAGTGATCCATCAATGGACTGGTGCAAGCATCTCGGAGTTGGAATATACGCTTTGATGAGTTGATCAAAGCATATGGTTTTATACAGACTTTTGGAAAGGCCTGTATTTACAAGAAAGTGAGTGGGAGCTCTGTAGCATTTCTGATATTATATGTGCAAGACATATCGTTGATTGGAAATGATATAGAATTTTTTGATAGCATAAAAGGATACTTGAATAAAAGGGTTTTCAATGAAAGACCCAGGTGAAGCTGCTTACACATTGAGCATCAAGATCTATAGAGATAGATCAAGACGCTTGATGAGATTTTTCAATGAATACATACCTTGATAAAATATTGAAGTAGTTCAAAATAGAACAGTCAAAGAAGGAGTTCTTGCATGTGTTGCAAGGTGTGAAGTTGAGTAAGACTCAAGACCTGACCATGGCAGAAAATAGAAAGAGATGAAAAGTCATTCCCTATGCCTCAGTCATAGGTTCTATAAAGTATGCTATGCTGTGAACCAGACCTATTGTATACCTTGCTCTGTGTTTGGAAAAGGAATACAATTTTGATCTAATAGTAGATCACTGGACAGCGGTCAAGAATATCCTTAGTGAAGACTAAGGAGATGTTTCTCTATTATGGAGGTGATAAAAGAGTTCAAAGTAAAGAGTTACATCGATGCAAACTTTTACACTAATCCAGATGACTCTAAGTCTCAATCTGGATACATATTGAAAGTAGGAGCAATAAGCTAGAGTAGCTCCGTGCAGAGCATTGTAGACATAGAATATTTGCAAAATACATACGGCTCTGAATGTGATAGACCCGTTGACTAAACTTCTCTCACGAGCAAAACATGATCATACCTTAGTACTCTTTTGGGTGTTAATCACATAGCGATGTGAACTAGATTATTGACTCTAGTAAACCCTTTGGGTGTTGATCACATGCCGATGTGAACTATGGGTATTAATCACATACAGATGTGAATATTGGTGTTGAATCACATGATGATGTGAACTAGATTATTGACTCTAGTGCAAGTGGGAGACTGAAGGAAATATGCCCTAGAGGCAATAATAAAGTTATTATTTATTTCCTTATATCATGATAAATGTTTATTATTCATGCTAGAATTGTATTAACCGGAAACATAATACATGTGTGAATACATAGACAAACATAATGTCACTAGTATGCCTCTACTTGACTAGCTCATTAATCAAAGATGTTTATGTTTCCTAAGCATAGACATGTGTTGTCATTTGATTAACAAGATCACATCATTAGAAGAATGATGTGATTGACTTGACCCATTCCGTTAGCATAGCACCCGATCGTTTAGTATGTTGCTATTGCTTTCTTCATGACTTATACATGTGTTGACACACGAACACGTCACGTGTACCCTCGACGCCGGGGGTGATGCACCGCAGCTCACGTCGAAGGAGACCCGACCGACAACGCGATATGCAAGACAGTCGACGGGCGCTTTTGCAGACCCGAAAACCCCACACCCCCGGGAGGGACCCCGTCAGGGAGTGCGGCGGCTATGGGTTGCCCTAGGTCGATTCGCTCGCCCCTAGAGCCTCGAGATTCGTAGCTCTCAAACACGAAGAACAGCGAAGAACGAGAGAGAAAAACAGTGGATAGATAAAACATAGATGAAAAAGTAGTATATTGATTTGTTCGATTGTGTGTTGTTCAATCGGCTGTCACCCCCAACATATATAAGAGGCGGCTGGACTTCCCGTACAAGTAAAGGATTCATCTAGGCTTTCCTTACAAGAAAAATTACATCAATTCGCGTCCTAGAGTCCTAGTTCTATTCCAACTCGGATTCAGTCTGAATCTGGCCCAAACTCTGTCTTCCTTCTTGCGCGGGCCGCCGAGCTTGCATATGATTTCCGATCAAGACGGACCAAATATCAAACTTGTGCCCCTCGATGATACAAACAACTCTTATGTTGATTACTTTTTCAAATAAGGCCATCTTGAATACTCCTCGAGGTCATCTTTACCTTCCAGTCGGACTCGGTCTTGCAGTAGACTGGATTATCCGAGTCTCGTAGTGAACTTGTAGGCCATATACTATCTCTGATGATGATGACTCCAAAACCAAAGTTTACCGTCTTGATGATATGCATAACTTCTGTATTGAACACTTCTTCATCCGAGGTCATCTTGGTAAACTTTCCGGCACATGTTCAGTTTCACTCGGATTCGAGCTCATCCACTCAGATATTAGAGACCACTCGGACCATCCGACTGGACTTTTCACTCGGAAAACAATCTTTCACTCGGATTACTATATTTTTATTCGGATAATAATAAGTTCATCCGGTCAGCAAACTTCCACTCGACCGATAATTTTCACTCGACCGGTAAATTTTCACTCGGATGATAAGTTTTTTTATCGATCTGTAAGTTTTTACTCGAAAGTTAAGCTTTCACTCGACCGGTAAGTTTTCACTCGGACGACAAGCTTTTCACTCGACCGAAAACGTAGGTTGATCTTGATTTGTCTCCTCAGGTCCCATACGACCTCGGATTGTGACGAATTATATATGAAAATCAATTGGCTCGACGAGACGAAACTTTTTCGTGTTGAAGTTTTTCTGATTCAAGGAATTCTTAAGGGCCGAATTGCTCGCGCGACCCATCAGACAGGGGGTGTGGTACTTCGCGCCATATTTCCATTCACCTTCGGTCTGCAGTGTATCGCCTCTAACTTTTGCATATGAACTCGGATTGAGATGATTTATATATCATAATCGATTGCCTCGACGAGCCGAAGACAATTCCTTTAGAGTACTCCTTCATCCGAGGTCGTCTTGAAGGCATGATCGGCCGAAAACCACTCGGAATATTGAATTCTGCCACTCGGAATACAATTTCGGCCCCTAAGATGGAGTCGGACGATGATAACCTAAACATAAGAGTTGTTCCACTTGGTAATGTGAAACTTTTCATGCTGAAAACCCTTTCACTCTGTATCTTGCCAAAATCAGGCGTCAACAACATGTTCCTATGACTATGAGATTATGCAACTCCCGTTTACTGGAGGAACACTTTGTGTGCTACCAAACGTCACAACGTAACTGGGTGATTATAAAGGTGCTCTACAGGTGTTTCCGAAGGTACATGTTGGATTGGCGTATTTCGAGATTAGGATTTGTCACTCCGATTGTCGGAGAGGTATCTCTGGGCCCTCTCGGTAATACACATCACTTAAGCCTTGCAAGCATTGCAACTAATGAGTTAGTTGCGGGATGATGTATTACGGAACGACTAAAGAGACTTGCCGGTAACGAGATTGAACTAGGTATGGAGATACCGACGATCAAATCTTGGGCAAGTAACATACCAATGAGAAAAGAAACAACGTATGTTGTTATGCGGTCTGATCGATAAAGATCTTCATAGAATATGTGGGAGCCAATATGAGCATCCAGGTTCCGCTATTGGTTATTGACCGGAGACGTGTCTCGGTCATGTCTACATAGTTGTCGAACCCGTAGGGTCCGCACGCTTAAGGTTTCGAGGACAGTTATATTATGAGTTTATGAGTTTTGATGTACCGAAGGAGTTCAGAGTCCCGGATGAGATCGGGGACCCGACGAGGAGTCTCGAAATGGTCGAGACGTAAAGATCGATATATTGGACGACTATATTCGGAGTTCGGAAAGGTTCCGAGTGATTCGGGTATTTTTCGGAGTACCGGAGAGTTACGGGAACTCGCCGGGGAGTATATGGGCCTTATTGGGCTTTAGGGGAAAGAGAGAGGAGAGGCTGGGCGCCCCCCAAGGCCTAGTCCGAATTGGACTAGGGGGAGGGGCTGCGCCCCCTCCTTCCTTCTCTTCTCTTCCGCCTTTCCTTGACTCCTACTCCTACTACTTGGAAGGGGGGAATCCTACTCCCGATGGGAGTAGGACTCCTCCTTGGCGCGCCCTCCTTGGCCGGCCGCCCCCTCCCCCTTGGCTCCTTGATATACGGGGGCAGGGGGGCACCTCTAGACACAACAACAATTGATCCCTTGGATCTCTTAGCCGTGTGCGGTGCCCCCCTCCACCATAGTCCACCTCAATAATATCGTAGCGGTGCTTAGGCGAAGCCCTACGATGGTAGAACATCAAGATCGTCACCACGCCGTCGTGCTGACGGAACTCTCCCTCGACACTCGGCTGGATCGGAGTTCGAGGGACTTCATCGAGTTGAACGTGTGCTAGAACTCAGAGGTGCCGTAGTTTCGGTGCTTGATCGGTCGAGTCATGAAGACGTACGACTACATCAACCGCGTTGTTCTAACGCTTCCGCTTTCGGTCTACGAGGGTACGTGGACAACACTCTCCCCTCTCGTTGCTATGCATCGCCATGATCTTGCGTGTGCGTAGGATTTTTTTTGAAATTACTACGTTCCCGAACACATACCTACCCCCCTACACTATGTCAGACTTAGAACCACGACACCGTCCGCGCCTAGTATTTACGTGCCCACTTCAAGGCTGCCAGATCGTCGAGCCTTGGCTCCGCCTTCACGTCGGCGAGCTCTGGCTCCATCTTCATGACAGCAAGGTCCGGCTCCGTCTTCAGCTTGACGAAGCAGGGAGGAGCCAAGGAGGAGGAGGCGCGCCCGCCCTCGTTGATGACGATGCTGGTGGTGCGGATGAGCCGGCCGAGCGGCGTCTCGGCGGTCTCCGCGTGCTCGGCCTTGATGCCGAGCAATGCGGACGAGCCGGAGGATGAGCGGGAGGAGGAAGAGGAGGAGCCGGTCCGACGCGGCATCCATTGGCCGCTGCTCCGGCGGGGGACCGGGGTGGCAGGGTACGTCAATGGCGGGTCATTGCCGCCCTCGAGGTGCTGGAGGACGGTGTGGAGAGTGCGGCCGGGGGCACCCCTCCACAGGCAGCGGCCCTCGCTGTTCTTCGACCCCCGCACCACTAGCGCCCTGTTGGTGGAGGCCAGCCGCTGCGCGTGCCGGTGCTGGAAGTACGCCGCCCCGGCCTTGTGGTTGCCGGTGGCGTACTGCGGGAGGGCCCGGTGCTCCTCCGTCAGTGACGCCCGCACGCGAGCAACCTCGTCGGCGAAGTAGTCGGGGCACACGTCGACGTTGGGCAGCGGGGGGATGGGGACGCCACCGTCGCTGAGCCTCCACCGTCCCGGCGCGCGCATGTCCGGCGACGCCGGTGCGTTGCCCTTGAACAAGAGGTACGCCTCCCACTCATGCAGTGAGCGGCGGCCAAAGCCATTGGCCGTCGCCCCATCACCGGGAAACCTCTCGCCCATCGCTGCGGCTTGGAAATATGAGAGGGGAGGAACGTCGGCGGCGTCGACGCACGGGGAGAGAGCTCGGCGGCGTGGAGAGAGCTCGGCGGCTGTGGGTGGGGTGCGGTCTCAGGCGAGGGGGGCGCGCTGCTTATATAGCGGTCGAGGGTGGGCGCCGTGTGTACGCATGGCAGGAGGCGGGGCGTCGCCGCGCCCGCGCCGCCTGTGAGGAATCAATGGAAGGCTGACCGGTGGGCAGGCTTAGCATTGATTCCCCACGGAAAACCGAGGCGATGAGGACGACGAGGCGCGTGGGTCGCTGACTCGGCGGGCCCCCCAGCGCGCCGGGTTCGACCTGGGTCCACTGGCGCCAATTTCGGCCCAACCCGGCGAAAAACAAGCTCTTGAAAACGCGACTGGGCCGATTTTTGAACGCCGACGCTAAAAAACATCTGGAAGGGCCTGGTAGGGGCGTGGCTGGACATACTCTAAAATGGTAAGACCAAAAAAAATCAACCGATAGCTTATGAGCAGGCGGCTATATCTGCCAGAATCAGCTAGTTTCATGTCCATCAACAACGGAATTACATGCTTCGATCCACCTGAGCCCGTCAGTAGAACGAGCACCATCCAGGTCCCAGGGGGCCAGCAGGGGCTCCTGCAGCACACCATCCACTGTTTCTGTTTGACGGACGTTGCATCATCGATTGTTCAAAACATGGCTCAAAGGCCAACTCCACCGCACGACCCTAAATGGACGTCCGGTTTGGCTGGATTTTGTCCCTTTGGGGCGACAATGGGTTCGCCCATGTCCGCTTCTGTCTGTTGGGTCGTGTGTGCGCCCAACGCACGGCCGCATCCCAAATGATGTCCATCTTGGATGTGATTAAAAAACTGGAAAACTTAAATAAAATGACTAAAAAGTAAATAAACACAGTTAAAAAAACTTAAAACATAAGTTAGGGGTCACGACCACAAAACAGCCCAGTTTCACAGTTCTCTTAACGGCCAGTGCCATAATTAATATAAAAACAAAATAAAAAACGCCGCCACGCCCGTTGATGTCGTGGTGTAGGATCTTGAAGTATGTCTAGAGGGGGGTGATTAGACTACTTGACCAAATAAAAACTTAACCTTTTCCCAATTTTAGTCATTGGCAGATTTTAGCAAACTTAACACAAGTCAAGCAATTTTAACACAATTCAAGCAAGCATGCAAAGAGTATATGAGCAGCGGAAAATAAAGCATGCAACTTGCAAGAATGTAAAGGGAAGGGTTTGGAGATTTCAAACGCAATTTGGAGACACGGTGATTTTTGAGCCGTGGTTCCGATAGGTGGTGCTATCGTACATCCACGTTGATGGAGACTTCAACCCACGAAGGGCAATGGCTGCGCGAGTCCACGGAGGGCTCCACCCAAAAAGGGTCCATGAAGAAGCAACCTTGTCTATCCCACCATGGCCGTCGCCCACGAAGGACTTGCCTCACTAGCGGTAGATCTTCACGAAGTAGGCGATCTCCTTGCCCTTACAAACTCCCTGTTTCAACTCCACAATCTTGTGGGAGGCTCCCAAGTGACACCTAGCCAATCTAGGAGACACCACTCTCCAAGAAGTAACAAATGGTGTGTTGATGATGAACTCCTTGCTCTTGTGCTTCAAATGATAGTCTCCCCAACACTCAACTCTCTCTCACAGGATTTGGATTTGGTGGAAAGAAGATTTGAGTGGAAAGCAACTTGGGGAAGGCTAGAGATCAAGATTCATATGGTAGGAATGGAGTATCTTGGCCTCAACACAAGTGTAGGTGGTTCTCTCTCAAAAATGGCAAGTTGGATGTGTAGGTTTGTTCTGATGGCTCTCTCCACGAATGAAGAGGAGGTGGAGGGGTATATATAGCCTCCACACAAAATCTAACCATTACACACAATTTACCAATCTCGATGGGACCGAATCAACAAACAGACTGACTTAGGAAACCTAGTGACCGTTAGGGTTTTTGTGGGACCGACATACAACTCGGTAGGACGGATATGGTTAGGGTTAGGGCATAACGTAATCTCGGTGAGACCGATTACACAAACTCGGTGAGACCGATTTTGATAATAAGCTAACCAGAGAGTTGGTTAGGTAAACTCAGTGGGACCGATTCACTCTTTTCGATGAGACCGAAATGTTACGAAAAGGAAACAGGCAGTTTACATTGCAATCTCGGTGGGACCGATCGCTCATCTCGGTGAGACCGAAACGTTACGAAGGGAAACAGAGAGATTACAATCCCATCTCGGTGAAACCGAGATCCCTATCGGTGAGACCGATTTGCCTAGGGTTTGTGGTAGTGACTATGACATCTGAACTCGGTGGCGCCGGATAGAAAGAATCGGTGGGGCCGAGTTGGACTTTAGGTTTAGGTCATATGTGGATGTGGGAAAGTAGTTGAGGGTTTTGGAGCATATCACTAAGCACTATGAAGCAAGAAACTCATTAAGCAACACCTCATCCCTCCTTGATAGTATTGGCTTTTCCTATAGACTCAATGTGATCTTGGATCACTAAAATATAAAATGTAGAGTCTTGAGCTTGAAGCTTGAGCCAATCCTTTTATCCTTAGCATTTTGAGGGATCCACTTTTCTCATCCATGCCATGCCATTCATTGAGCTTTCCTGAAATATTTGTCTTGGAATAGTATTAGCTCAATGAGCTATATGTTGTTAGGAATTACCAAAACCACCTAGGGATAGTTGCACTTTCAATCTCCCCCTTTTTGGTAATTGATGACAACATATAGATCAAAGCTTCGACAAAAGATAATAAGATTGAAAAACATCGTCGCTTTGAGAAGTATGTGAAATGTGAGAGCTCCCCCTAAATTTGTGCATAGTTTAAGATTTGCTTTGGACTGCAAATGCACATAGAGTTAGGTTCATGAGTTACTCTCCCATGTCACATACATCTTGGTGGAGCGCTAAAAATGATAATATTCAAAATACATGCACTCATCACCAAGCAAAGTGAATGATCATATAGAGATAAAAAGGATAATGTCATCAACAAGCATTAATGTAGCATATGATCAAACACATGATCATCATTGTATCACACAGGCAATAAAGTATCTCAAGCAAGCGAAAGACAAATAAAGTTCAACCACAAAGACAAGAGAGAACAAAAGCAAACTCTCTCTCTTGAAGCCTATGATCTATACATTTTTCTCCCCCTTTGGCAACAAGTTACCAAAAAGTTCCTAGAAAATGCATAGTACTATGTCGTCTCTCAGGCTTGGTCTTGATGTGGTGGTGTAGATATGACTCCAAGGATGAAGGCATCTGTTGACGAAGTTGGAGTTGGTGGAGTAGATGCTGGAGCTGGTGGCACTGAAGCTGTAGCAGGTGCAGATGATGTTGCTCTTGTGTCTGTCACAGGCACAGCAGCTGATCTCTGAGCTCTAGGCACTCTAGCAAATGCCTCAGTGGTTGTCTTGCCCTTCCTCTCCTGCATGTCATCTTGGAGTTGCTCAACAACAGACTGGATCTCAGTTACTTTCACATCTAAGTCATAGAACTTCTGCTCCATGATCCTCTCCAGGCTCTCCTGGTTTTGAGTCAGGGTGGCCAACCCTTTCTCAATCCTTAGAGTGGATGCTATCAAGTAACCAAGCTGGTCTTGTTTGCTCTTCAGGAAGTACTCAGATGCCTCATCAATTGTTGGCATCTTGGCAGCCTTCTCAGTCCTTTGCCTTCTCCTTCTTTGCTTGTGCTTGCACTGAAGATGGTTCATTTTCATCCATAACCACTTGGTTGTCCTCAAAGTCTGGATAGATAGGCATGTGTTCCTTGTCCAACAAGTAAGTGTCAGTGCCCATCTTGGAGTTAATCAGCTCCTGGATCTGTGGGGCATACCCACAACTTCTCTTCTGGTCTGTAGCTGTCCTCTTGATAGTTTCAACAATGAGGCTCATGACCTTGAACTTTTGAGGCACATCAAATAAGTGTAGCAGATTAATAGCATGGCCTCTGATCATGTTATGATCACCTGACTTGGGAAAGAGTGAGTGCCTGAGGATCCAGTTGATGGTTGGCAGTCCTGACAGAAGGAAATGTACAGATCCAAACTTGTGAGTTTCAACAGCTTTATCTGGGATCTCCTGTACATGTGTGCCATAGTGTTGTGATCCATCTTCTTCTTGGCATAGAAATCCAAGTCATCTTCTTTCTCCTTTGGTGCATTGATCAGATTTGCCCATTCTTCAATAGTAGATTGGTACCTTGTACCTTCAGACACCCAAACTATTCTGCCATCTGGATAGGAGTGTGTTGTGGAGTAGAATTGCGTTATGAGCTCATCATTCCACTTTGTGAGCTTCTGCCCAACAAAGTCTGCCACTCCACAAGCACTGAAACTGTCATGCACTCCTGGGTAGTGTTCCTCATTCTCCTTGATGTATTTCCAATCTACCCATCTCATGTCACAGACTATTGGTTTCTTGTCCAGCAGCACTGTCTCATAGAAGTCCTGCTGTTCCTTTGTATGGAACCTGTAGTCCACAGAAGTTCTCCTCACGACTACATAAGGATCAGTCAACCTCCATTGTCTGAGTCCTGCATCCTTTCTCAGCTTCATGTTCTCAGCAATAGGATGAGCATCGTTATGATCTGGAATTTGAGGCTTCAACTTCCTCAGAACATGCTCTTCATCATCTTCTTCTTCTGCAACAACTTCAGGCACTGGGGCCTTGTTCTTTTCAGCAGCTGGGATGTTCCTGGTATTCCTCTTTGGTGCAGACTTGGGCTTGGAAGCAGCCTTAGGTGCTTCTTTAGGCTTTGATGAAGCAGCCCCTGACCTGATGGCATCTCCCATGAGCTTCTGAGCTTTGGGAGCTGGAGCAGCAGCCTCTTCTTCTTCTTCCTCTTCCATGATGGAAGGCTTCCCAACAACCCTGGCCATGGTCTTCTTGACCCTTTCCTTCCTCTTCTTTTCAACCACTTCTGGCTCCTTGGGTTCTGATCTCTCAGTTTCCTAAGTTGATGCTCTGACTTTCAGCATAGGAGTCCTCTTGGCAGGGACTTTCCTGTTCAGACCTGGCTTGGTGGCTGCAGCAGTGCCATACTCCTTTTTGATCACTTTCCTGGAGGTGGCCTCATCCTCTTCTGCCACATAGTCTTCATCCTTATAGTTGAGGTTTTCTTCTTCCTGTTCCTTGTGGCAGCTTTGGGTAGGTTGCTTGGGGTGCTCTTGCTGCCCTCATCTGAGGAACTAGAGGGACTAGTGCCCTCACTCATAGGAACCTGCTCCTCTTCCCTGTTCTGGCTGTCACTTTGATCAGACATGTTGCAAACACTGACTGCTGACCCTGTGAATAGATGTAGATGAGATAGAGAGGATAAGCATCACAAAATACAGAGGTTTTTGCAAAAGATTGAGTTAAAAACTTAGTTTTAGTTTTCCACAGAAAGCATTTCGGATCAACCGATTTGTGAACTCGGTTATACCGAAGCAGCTTTAGGAACCTAAACTAGTGAACTCGGTCAGACCGAGTCACAGTTCAGTGGCACCGAGACTGCTAGGGTTTCACAAAGTTCTAAATCGGTCACACTGATTTGCAATTCTCGGTCAGACCGAGAATCACAAGTGCAATGGCCTTAGTCGAATCGGTGGTACCGATTTTTACAACTCGGTGGGTCCGAGATGGTTTTGATGGAAACCTAACCCTAAATTTTCGATCCAAACCTAATCTACGGATAGTTTTGACTAGATGAGATAGTTTCAATCGTGGCAAGATTCATGACGAACACAATGTGCTAGGAATCAGATAGGAATAGCACAGTGATCAAGTCCATACCCTAGCTCGGCGATGGACTCACTACGACGGCAACGGTGGTGGAGATTCCCGTTGACGGCGGCGGAGACCAGCGGCGGGAGGCGGCTGGCGATGTGGAGAACGATCCGGAGACCCTGGAGGCAGAGTGGGCTGAGTGCGGGCGAAAACAGTTCAGAGAAATTTCCAAATTTTTATCCCTTGGGTATATATAGCCCGACCCTGTCGGTGTGACCGAGTGGAACAACTCGGTGGCACCGAGACGCATTACTGCAAGCAGTTACTGCAACTCGGTGAGACCAAAATGTTCAAATTGGTTGCACCGAGATTGAAAACCTAGATCGACTTAGTGATCTTGGTATGACCGAAATGGAAGAATCGGTCAGACCGAAACGCACAAAGAAGTTTTGGAAGTTTAATTCTATGACAAATCAGGGACTCCGAGTGCTCCTCACACAGAGTGGTTCGAATCTGACTTGATCAAATTTTGTGATGTAGCATGAATAGAGTTTGAGATAAGAAAAGCATAGATAGCTAGAGAAGGTTCTTAGGCATTCTCGTCCATCCACTTGGCCAAAATAAAAAGAAGGCAAACAAGCAAAACTACAAGTGGATGTCCTCGAATGAGTAAAAGATGCAATCGGCATGCTCACACAATAAAATGACAAATGAAATATGTGGCAAAGCATGCACAACCAATTCTAGCATCTATCAAGCAATTGGCGATGACTAGGTCATCTATATATGAGTATATTGACTTAGGAGTCAAATGAGGACATTTGATCATAGGTCATACTCATCGTTTAAGCTCAAGTGGGGTTACCACTTTTACATAATGCATTGATTTGTTCACACCATTAGAGTTGCTTTAGGTCAATTCTTAGAGTAAAGCTCCCCCTAGATGTGAGATCCCCCTTTAGAGGGATGAACTAACCTTGGGTTTTGTCTATGATGACTTCATGTAGGTGTTGAAGATGTTGAAGGAAATATGCCCTAGAAGCAATAATAAAGTTATTATTTATTTCCTTATATCATGATAAATGTTTATTATTCATGCTAGAATTGTATTAACCGGAAACATAATACATGTGTGAATACATAGACAAATATAGTGTCACTAGTATGCCTCTACTTGACTAGCTTGTTGATCAAAGATGGTTATGTTTCCTAACCATAGACATGTGTTGTCATTTGATTAACGGGATAACATCATTAGGAGAATGATGTGATTGACATGACCCATTCCGTTAGCTTAGCACACGATCGTTTAGTATATTGCTATTGTTTTCTTCATGACTTATACATGTTCCTATGACTATGAGATTATGCAACTCCCGTTTACCGGAGGAACACTTTGTGTGCTACCAAACGTCACAACGTAACTGGGTGATTATAAAGGAGCTCTACAGGTGTCTCCGAAGGTACATGTTGGGTTGGCGTATTTCGAGATTAGGATTTTGTCACTCCGATTGTCGGAGAGGTATCTCTGGGCCCTCTCGGTAATGCACATCACTATAAGCCTTGCAAGCAATGTAACTAATGAGTTAGTTACGGGAATGATGCATTACGTAACGAGTAAAGAGACTTGCCGGTAACGAGATTGAACTAGGTATTGGATACCGACGATCGAATCTCGGGCAAGTAACATACCGATGACAAAGGGAACAACGTATATTGTTATGCGGTTTGACCGATAAAGATCTTCGTAGAATATGTAGGAGCCAATATGAGCATCCAGGTTCCGCTATTGGTTATTGACCGGAAACGTGTCTCGGTCATGTCTACATAGTTCTCGAACCCGTAGGGTCCGCACGCTTAAGGTTTCGATGACAATTTTATTATGAGTTTATGCGTTTTGATGTATCGAAGGAGTTCAGAGTCCCGGATGAGATCGGGAACATGACGAGGAGTCTCAAAATGGTCGAGACGTAAATATCGATATATTGGACGACTATATTCGGACTTCGGAAAGGTTCCGAGTGATTCGGGTATGTTTCGGAGTACCGGAGAGTTACGGGAATTCGCCGGGGAGTATATGGGCCTTATTGGGCCATACGGGAATAGAGGAGAGAGGCCAAAAGGAAGGAGGCCTGCGCCCCCCCTCTGGTCCGAATTGGACAAGGGGCGCAGCCCCCTTTTCCTTTTTCCTCTCCCCCTCTTTCCCCTTCTACTCCAACAAGGAAGGAGGAGTCCTACTCCCGGTGGGAGTAGGACTCCCATTGGCGCGCCCCTCCTAGGCCGGCCGCCCCCCCCCCCCTTGCTCCTTTATATACGGGGGCAGGGGGGCACCCCATAGACACAACAACACAAGTTGATCTTCGTGATCGTTCCTTAGCCGTGTGCAGTGCCCCCTCCACCATATTCCATCTCGGCCATATCGTTGCGGTGCTTAGGCGAAGCCCTGTGTCGGTAGAACATCATCATCGTCACGACACCATCGTGCTGAGGAAACTCATCCCTGACACCCTGCTGGATCGGAGTCCGGGGATCGTCATCGAGCTAAACGTGTGCTGAACTCGGAGGTGCCGTACATTCGGTACTTGGATCGGTCGGATCGTGAAGACGTACGACTACATCAACCGCGTTGTCATAACGCTTCCGCTTTCGGTCTACAAGGGTACGTGGACAATACTCTCCCCTCTCGTTGCTATGCATCACCATGATCTTGCGCGTGCGTAGGAAAATTTTGAAATTACTACGTTCCCTAACAGTGATATCAGAGCCAGGTTATATACGTTGATGTTATATGCACGAGTAGAACACAAGTGAGTTATGGGCGATACAAGTCATACTGTTTACCAGCATGTCATACTTTGGTTCGGCGGTATTGTTGGATGAAGCGGCCCGGACCGACATTACGCGTACGCTTACGCGAGACTGGTTCTACCGACGTGCTTTGCACACAGGTGGCTGGCGGGTGTCAGTTTCTCCAACTTTAGTTGAACCGAGTGTGGCTACGCCCGGTCCTTGCGAAGGTTAAAACAGCACTAACTTGACGAACTATCGTTGTGGTTTTGATGCGTAGGTAAGAACGGTTCTTGCTAAGCCCGTAGCAGCCACGTAAAACTTGCAACAACAAAGTAGAGGACGTCTAACTTGTTTTTGCAGGGCATGTTGTGATGTGATATGGTCAAGACGTGATGCTATATTTATTGTATGAGATGATCATGTTTTGTAGCCGAAGTTGTCGGCAACTGGCAGGAGCCATATGGTTGTCGCTTTATTGTATGAAATGCAAACGCCCTGTAATTGCTTTACTTTATCACTAAGCGGTAGCGATAGTCGTAGAAGCAATAGATGGCGTAAACGACAACGATGCTACGATGGAGATCAAGGTGTAGCGCCGGTGACAATGGTGATCACGACGGTGCTTCAGAGATGGAGATCACAAGCACAAGATGATGATGGCCATATCATATCACTTATATTGATTGCATGTGATGTTTATCCTTTATGCATCTTATCTTTCTTTCATTGACGGTAGCATTTTAAGATGATCTCCCACTAATTATCAAGAAGTGTTCTCCCTGAGTATGCACCGTTGCGAAAGTTCTTCGTGCTGAGACACCACGTGATGATCGGGTGTGATAGGCTCTACGTTCAAATACAACGGGTGCAAAACAGTTGCGCGCGCGGAATACTCAGGTTAAACTTGACGAGCCTAGCATATACAGATATGGCCTCGGAACACGGAGACCGAAAAGTCGAGTGTGAATCATATAGTAGATATGATCAACATAGTGATGTTCACCATTGAAAACTACTCCATCTCACATGATGATCGGACATGGTTTAGTTGATTTGGATCACGTGATCACTTAGATGACTAGAGAGATGTCTGTCTAAGTGGGAGTTCTTAAGTAATATGATTAATTGAATTTAAATTTATCATGAACTTAGTCTTGGTAGTATTTTGCAAATTATGTTGTAGATCAATAGCTTGCGTTGTTGCTTTCATATGTTTATTTTGATATGTTCCTAGAGAAAATTGTGTTGAAAAATGTTAGTAGCAATGATGCGGATTGGATCCGTGATCTGAGGTTTATCCTCATTGCTGCACAGAAGAATTATGTCCTTGATGCACCGCTAGGTGACAGACCTATTGCAGGAGCAGATGCAGACATTATGAACGTTTGGCTAGCTCAATATGATGACTACTTGATAGTTTAGTGCACCATGCTTAATGGCTTAGAATCGGGACTTCAAAGATGTTTTGAACGTCATGGACCATATGAGATGTTCCAGGAGTTGAAGTTAATATTTCAAGCAAATACCCGAGTCGAGAGATATGAAGTCTCCAACAAGTTCTATGGCTAAAAGATGGAGGAGAATCGCTCAACTAGTGAGCATGTGCTCAGATTGTCTGGATACTACAATCGCTTGAATCAAGTGGGAGTTAATCTTCCAGATAAGATAGTGATTGACAGAGTTCTCTAGTCACCATCACCGAGTTAGTAGAACTTTGTAATGAACTATAATGCAAGGGATGACGAAAACGATTCCCGAGCTCTTCGTGATGCTGAAATCGACGAAGGTAGAAATCAAGAAAGAGCATCAAGTGTTGATGATTGACAAGACCACTAGTTTCAAGAAAAGGGCAAACGGAAAGAAAGGGAACTTCAAGCAGAATGGCAAGCAAGTTGTCACTCCTGCGAAGAAGCCCAAACCTGGACCAAAGCCTGAAACTGAGTGATTATACTGCAAAGTAAATGGTCACTAGAAGCGGAAATGCCCGTAATATTTGGTGGATAAGAAGGATGGCAAAGTAAACAAGGGTATATTTGATATACAGGTAATTGATGTGTGCATTACTAGTGTTTATAGTAGCCCCTGAGTATTTGATACTTGTTCGGTTGCTATGATTAGTAACTCGAAACAGGAGTTACAGAATAAACAGAGACTAGTTGAAGGGGAAGTGATGATGAATGTTGGAAGTAGTTCCAAGATTGATATAATCGTCATCGCACACTCCCTATACTTTCGGGATTAGTGTTAAACCTAAATAAATATTATTTGGTGTTTGCGTTGAGCATGAATATGATTTGATCATGTTTATTGCAATACGGTTATTCATTTAAAATCAGAGAATAATTGTTGTTCTGTTTACATGAATAAAAACCTTCAAATGGTCATACACCCAATGAAAATAGTTTGTTGGATCTCGATCATAGTGATACACATATTCATAATATTGATGCCAAAAGATGCAAAGTTAATAATGATAGTGCGACTTATTTGTGGCACTGCCGTTTGGGTCATATCGGTGTAAAGCGCATGAAGAAACTCCATAAAGATGGATTTTCGGAATCACTTGTTTATGAATCATTTGATGCTTGCGAACCGTGCCTTTTGGGCAAGATGACTAAAACTACATTCTCCGGAACAATGTAACGAGCTACTGACTTATTGGAAATAATACATACCGATGTATGCGATCCGATGAGTGTTAAGGCTCGTGGCATGTATTATTATTTTCGGACCTTCACAGATGATTTGAGCGGATATGGGTATATCTACTTGATGAAACATAAGTCTGAAACATTTGAAAAGTTCAAAGAATTTCAGAGTGAAGTGGAAAATCATTGTAACAAGAAAAATAAAGTTTCTACTATCTGATCGTGGAGACGAATATTTGAGTTACGAGTTTGGTCCTCATTTGAAACAATGTGAAATAGTTTCGCAACTCACGCCACCTGGAACACCACAATGTAATGGTGTGTCCGAACGTTGTAATCGTACTTTACTAGATATGGTGCGATCTATGATATCTCTTATCGGTTTACCACTATCGTTTTGGGGTTATGCATTAGAGACAGCTGCATTCACGTTTAATAGGGCACCATCTAAAACCGTTGAGACGACACCGTATGAACTATGGTTTAGCAGTAAACCTAAGCTGTCGTTTCTTAAAGTTTGGAGTTGCGATGCTTATATGAAAAAGGTTTTCAACCTGATAAGCTGGAACCCAAATCAGAGAAGTGCATCTTCATAGAATACCCAAAGGTACACCTTCTATCACAGATCCAAAGGCAAGTTATTCGTTGCTAAGATGGATCCTTTCTAGAGAAGAAGTTTCTCTCGAAAGAAGTGAGTGGGAGGAAAGTAGAGCTTGATAAGGTAATTGTACCTTATCCCGAATTGGAAAGTAGTTCATCACAGAAATCAGTTCCAGTGACCACTACACCAATTAGTGAGGAAGCTAATAATATTGATCATGAAACTTCAGATCAAGTTGCTACCAAACCTCGTAGGTCTTCCAGAGTAAGATCCGCACCAGAGTGGTGCAGTAATCATGTTCTGGAAGTCATGTTACTAGACCATGATGAACCTACGAACTATGAGGAAGTGATGATGAGCCCAGATTCCGCGAAATGGCTTGAGACCATAAAATCTGAGATATGATCCATGTATGAGAACAAAGTATGGACTTTGATTGACTTGCTCGATGATCAGCAAGCCATGTTAAATAAATGGATCTTCAAGAGGAAGACGGACACTGATAGTAGTGTTACTATCTACTAAGCTCGACTTGTTGCGAAAGGTTTTCAACAAGTTCAAGGTGTTGAATACGATGAGATTTTCTCACTTGTATCGATGCTTAAGTCTGTCTGAATCATGTTAGCAATTGCCACATTTTATGAAATCTGGCAAATGGATGTCAAAACTGCATTCCTTAATGGATTTATTAAGGAAGAGTTGTATATGATGCAACCAGAAGGTTTTGTCAATCCTAAAGATGCTAACAAAGTGTGCAAACTCCAGCAATCCATCAATGGACTGGTGCAAGCATCTCGGAGTTGGAATATACGCTTTGATGAGTTGATCAAAGCATATGGTTTTATACAGACTTTTGGAAAGGCCTGTATTTACAAGAAAGTGAGTGAGAGCACTACAGCCTTTCTGATAAGTATATGTGAATGACATATTATTAATTGGAAATGATGTAGAATTTTCTGAAAAGCATAAAGGAGTGTTTGAAAGGAGTTTTTCAAAGAAAGACCTTGGTGAAGCTGCTTACACATTGAGCATCAAGATCTATATAGATAGATCAAGACGCTTGATAAGTTTTTCAATGAGTACATACCTTGATAAAAAATTGAAGTAGTTCAAAATGGAACAGTCAAAGAAAGAGTTCTTGCCTGTGTTGCAAGGTGTGAAGTTGAGTAAGACTCAAAACCCGACTATGGCAGAAAATAGAAAGAGAATGAAAAGTCATTCCCTATGCCTCAGTCATAGGTTCTATAAAGTATGCTATGCTGTGTACCAGACCTATTGTATACCTTGCTCTGAGTTTGGCAAGGGAGTGCAATTTTGATCTAAGAGTAGATCACTGGACAGCGGTCAAGAATATCCTTAGTGAGGACTAAGGAAATATTTCTCGATTATGGAGGTGATAAAAGAGCTCGTCATAAAAGTTACAATGATGCAAGCTTTTACACCGATCCAGATGACTCTAAGTCTCAATCTGGATAAATATTGAAAGTGTGAGCAATTAGCTAGAGTAGCTCCGTGCAGAGCATTGTAGACATAGAATATTTGCAAAATACATACGGCTCTGAATGTGACAGACCCGTTGACTAAACTTCTCTCACGAGCAAAACATGATCATACCTTAGTACTCTTTGGGTTTTAATCACATAGCAATGTGAACTAGATTATTGACTCTAGTAAACCCTTTGGGTGTTGATCACATGACGATGTGAACTATGGTATTAATCACATACAGATGTGAATATTGGTGTTAAATCACATGGTGATGTGAACTAGATTATTGACTCTAGTGCAAGTGGGAGACTGAAGGAAATATGCCCTAGAGGCAATAATAAAGTTATTATTTATTTCCTTATATCATGATAAATGTTTATTATTCATGCTAGAATTGTATTAACCGGAAACATAATACATGTGTGAATACATAGACAAACATAGTGTCACTAGTATGCCTCTACTTGACTAGCTCGTTGATCAAAGATGGTTATGTTTCCTAACCATAGACATGTGTTGGCATTTGATTAATGGGATCACATCATTAGGAGAATGATGTGATTGACATGACCCATTCCGTTAGCTTAGCACGCGATCGTTTAGTATATTGCTATTGCTTTCTTCATGACTTATACATGTTCCTATGACTATGAGATTATGCAACTCCCGTTTACCGGAGGAACACTTTGTGTGCTACCAAACGTCACAATGTAACTGGGTGATTATAAAGGAGCTCTACAGGTGTCTCCAAAGGTACAGGTTGGGTTGGTGTATTTCGAGATTAGAATTTGTCACTCCGATTGTCGGAGAGGTATCTCTGGGCCCTCTCGGTAATGCACATCACCATAAGCCTTCTAAGCAATGTAGCTAATGAGTTAGTTACGGAATGATGCATTACGTAACGAGTAAAGAGACTTGCCGGTAATGAGATTGAACTAGGTATTGGATACCGATGATCGAACATCGGGCAAGTAACATACCGATGACAAAGGGAACAACGTATGTTGTTATGCGGTTTGACCGATAAAGATCTTCGTAGAATATGTAGGAGCCAATATGAGCATCCAGGTTCCGCTATTGATTATTAACCGGAAACGTGTCTCGGTCATGTCTACATAGTTCTCGAACCCGTAGGGTCCGCACGCTTAAGGTTTCGATGACAGTTTTATTATGAGTTTATGAGTTTTGATGTACCGAAGGAGTTCGGAATCCCGGATGAGATCGGGAACATGACGAGGAGTCTCAAAATGGTCGAGACGTAAAGATCGATATATTGGACGACTATATTAGGACTTCGGAAAGGTTCCGAGTGATTCGAGTATTTTTCGGAGTACCGGAGAGTTACGAGAATTCGCCGGGGAGTATATGGGCCTTATTGGGCCATACGGGAATAGAGGAGAGAGGCCAAAAGGAAGGAGGCCTGCGCCCCCCCCCCCTCTGGTCCGAATTGGACAAGGGGCGCAACGCCCTTTTCCTTTTTCCTCTCCCCTCTTTCCCCTTCTCCTACTCCAACAAGGAAGGAGGAAGTCCTACTCCCGGTGGGAGTAGGACTCCCCTTGGCGCGCCCCCTCCTAGGCCGGCCGCCCCCTCCCCCGTTGCTCCTTTATATACGGGGGCAGGGGCACCCCATAGACACAACAACACAAGTTGATCTTCGTGATCGTTCCTTAGCCGTGTGTGGTGCCCCCTCCACCATATTCCACCTCGGTCATATCGTTGCGGTGCTTAGGCGAAGCCCTCTGTCGGTAGAACATCATCATCGTCACCACGCTGTTGTGCTGACGGAACTCATCCCCGAGACCCTGCTGGATCGGAGTCTGGGGATTGTCATCGAGCTGAACGTGTGC
Source organism: Triticum aestivum (assembly GCF_018294505.1). Taxonomy (NCBI): domain Eukaryota; kingdom Viridiplantae; phylum Streptophyta; class Magnoliopsida; order Poales; family Poaceae; genus Triticum; species Triticum aestivum. The sequence continues at coordinate 723,465,458 of NC_057801.1, forward strand.
TGAACTCGGAGGTGCCGTACGTTCGGTACTTGGATCGTTCGGATCGTGAAGACGTACGACTACATCAACCGCGTTGTCGTAACGCTTCCACTTTCGGTCTATGAGGGTACGTGGACAATACTCTCCCCTCTCGTTGCTATGCATCACCATGATCTTGCGTGTGCGTAGGAAAATTTTGAAATTACTACGTTCCCTAACAGATGTGGATGCTCAGTGTTGATGTAGATCATTTGGAGCAATCCTTTGGAGTGAGTTACACTTTCAATACCTACACGGGTTAGTCCCACAAGGAACAAACAAGGATATCCATAGACATAGAGTGATGCACACACAAGATGATGTCTATGAAAGCATTAGGTTACCTTGTCCCTTGTCTTACCAACAAGAGGGTTTGTGACTCCTTGAACAAGTGCAAGATGTGAAAGTTGATTGCACGTGTCCTTGCCAAAATGATATAAGTGAAGAATGTTGGTGGAGTCACCCTCAAGAACTCTCTAGTTCTTCTTCTTCGGGATCCACACCATGTAGATGGGAATCCTTGGAGTTGTAGTCGTACTTGATGAAGTAGAGCTTGACGTAGTCTTGGGAACCCACTTGACCAAGGCCTTGGGAGCTTCTTCAAATGCATCAATCTCTTCTTGAAGCTCATCCTTGACTTTTTGCTTGTGGTCTTGTGGTGTAAGATCATCTTGAGCTTGTGTCCCTTTGAAGGAAGGAGGATCATACTTCTCTTGTTGAGGAACAAACTTCGTCTTGGGGTATTGATCTTCTTCTCACTCAACTCCATTGGCATTGAAATTTTGTTCAAAACCAACACCTTGGTTCTTCCGGTGCCTTCCTTGCTTGCGTACAATTTCCTCGAATTGCTTACTCCCGACAAGGCTCTTGTAAACACCTTTCTCTATGATTCCCTTCAATAAACTATTTTCTTGCTCAAGTGTAACTTGGGTAAGAGAATCATTAGTGGAATCAAGAGAACTACTAGAAGCAACAATATTGGATTTAGCATGATGATTGTTACTACTAGAGGAAGAATCCTTCTTGTTTTTGTTACTAGACTTGACTTGAGCATGTAAGTAGATAAGAGTAAACGCTTGGCAATGTAAGAAGAACTTTTCTTGCTAATATCATCATTGATTGCCTTTAAGAACTCATGCTCTTGCTCAAGGGTGAACTTTTCAAAGCGTAACTTCTCATGAGTCCTTAAAAGTTCTCGATGATCCCCTAAGATAGTTTCATGAGCTAACTTGAGAGTGTTTAGTTCTTTAGTTAGGAGCTCAATCTTCTCCTTATCATTGCCATTCGTTTTATCTTGATTAGCATGATTAATTGACGTTCCATCATAGTATTCATCACTAGAGTTGTCAATAAGTAAATCATCATCACCTAGCAAGTCATCTTCATCACTATTGAAATCAACATACTCGGGGTGTGTTACCTTTGGGCCTTTAGCCATGAAGCATCTTCCAAGTCCTTCATTTGGTGAATCAAATATGTCGTAGGAGTTGGTTGACACAAGTGCTAGACCGGCAACACCTTCATCTTGAGTATGTTCGGAGTCGGAGTGATAACTTCTCTCGGAGTGATATTCAGAGTCGGAACCGGATACCCATTCACCAACATGAGCTTGATGTCTTTGTTTTGTGTAGCTCCTTGATGACTTGTCCTTCCTTTCCGAATCCTTGCTTCTCCGAGGTGTTCTTCATTCATAACGATCATCTCCACTCCTTCTCTCTCTTGGCGGTGATTCTTCTCTTCTACTTCTCCTTTTAGGTGAATCTTCTCTTCTTTTGTAGGGATTTGTACACTCATTGGAATAGTGTCCGGGTCTACCACAATTGTAGCAATTGCGCTCTCGACTAGAAGATCTTTTGTCATTGTAGGTCCTTGACTTGGAACTTCTTTCCTTGCTTCTACTCTTGTAGAATTTGTTGAAATTCTTCACCATTAGGCTCAACTCTTCATTGAAGGTTTGTTTCTCACTTGATGATGTGGGGGCTTCACATGAGGCTTTATAAGCACCACTTGACTTGTTGTGGAGCCCCTCCTTATCCTTGAGTGACATCTCATGAGCAAGAATTCTTCCAATGACCTCCGTCGGCTTGAGATTATTGTAATTGGGCATCATTTGGATCAATGTGCACACAGTATCATATTTTCCATCCAATGCTCTTAGGATCTTCTTGATGATGAATTTGTCAGTCATCTCTTCACTTCCTAAGCTGACAATCTCATTTGTAATGAGTGCAAGCCTAGAGTACATTTCAGCGACACCTTCACCATCCTTCATTTTGAACTTGTCAAGGTGACTTTGAAGCACATCCAACTTGGATTCCTTGACGGAGTCGGTACCTTCATGCATATCAATCAAAGTATCCCAAATTTCCTTTGCATTCTCAAGATGGCTGATTTTGTTGAATTCTTCGGGGCACAATCCGTTGAAGAGGATATCACAAGCTTGAGTGTTGTATTGCAGCATCTTAAACTCTTCCGCGCTAGCTTCACGGTTTGGTTCTCTCCCATCAAAGAATTCACCTTGCAAGCCAATACACACAATAGCCCAAACAGCGGGGTTATGTCCGAGAATATGCATTTTCATCTTATGCTTCCAACTAGCAAAATTAGTACCATCAAAGTAAGGACCTCTATGGTGGTCGTTTCCCTTGCTAGACGCCATACTCTCCTAGATTGTGAAACCAAGGCTATGACCACCAAAAGCTATGGAAATTAAAGCAAATGGAGACCAAAGCTCTGATACCACTTGTAGGATCTTGAAGTATGTCTAGAGGGGGGTGATTAGACTACTTGACCAAATAAAAACTTAACCTTTTTCCCAATTTTAGTCTTTGGCAGATTTTAGTAAACTTAACACAAGTCAAGCAATCTTAACACAATTCAAGCAAGCATGCAAAGAGTATATGAGTAGCGAAAAATAAAGCATGCAAGTTGCAACAATGTAAAGGGAAGGGTTTGGAGATTTCAAATGCAATTTGGAGACACGGTGATTTTTGAGCTGTGGTTCCAATAGGTGGTGCTATCGTACATCCACGTTGTTGGAGACTTCAACCCATGAAGGGTAACGGCTGCGCGAGTCCATGGAGGGCTCCACCCAAAAAGGGTGCACGAAGAAGCAACGTTGTCTATCCCACCATGGCCATCGCCCATGAAGGACTTGCCTCACTAGCGGTAGATCTTCATGAAGTAGGCGATCTCCTTGCCCTTACAAACTCCTTGGTTCAACTCCACAATCTTGTCGGAGGCTCCCAAGTGACACCTAGCCAATCTAGGAGACACCACTCTCCAAGAAGTAACAAATGGTGTGTTGATGATGAACTCCTTGCTCTTGTGCTTTAAATGATAGTCTCCCCAACACTCAGCTCTCTCTCACAGGATTTGGATTTGGTGGAAAGAAGATTTGAGTGGAAAGCAACTTGGGGAAGGCTAGAGATCAAGATTCATATGGTAGGAATGGAGTATCTTGGCCTCAACACAAGTGTAGGTGGTTCTCTCTCAGAAATGGCAAGTTGGAAGTGTAGGTTTGTTCTGATGGCTCTCTCCACGAATGAAGAGGAGGTGGAGGGGTATATATAGCCTCCACACAAAATCTATCCGTTACACACAATTTACCAATCTCGGTGGGACCGAATCAACAAACTTGGTCAGACCGATTTAGTAAACCTAGTGACCGTTAGGGTTTTCGGTGGGACCGACATGCAACTCGGTAGGACCGATATGGTTAGGGTTAGGGCATAACATAATCTCGGTGAGACCGATTACACAAACTCGGTGAGACCGATTTTGGTAATAAGCTGTAACGCCCCGGATCCGATGCGCCAGGTGTCTGCTAGTTATTCGCCGTTGTTGCCCTGTCATTTGCTTGCGTGTTTCTTTTTATCATGTCATCATGTGCATTTCATTTTGCATGCGTGTTCGTCTCATGCATCCGAGCATTTTCCCCGTTGTTCGTTTTGCAATCCGGCGCTCCTATGTCCTCCGGCGTTCCCCTTTTGTCTCTCGCTGTGAGTGGGTGTTAAACTTTCTCGGAATAGACCGAGTCTTGGCAAGCGGCCTTGGTATAACACCGGTAGACCGCCTGTCAAGTTTCGTGCCATTTGGAGGTCGTTTGGTACTCCAACGGTTAACCGGGTAACCGTAAAGCCCTCTCTCTCTTTGCAGCCCAACACCTCTCCAAAGTGGCCCAAAACCCAGCAAACTCCCCTCCATGCTCTCGGTCGTTCGATCACGATCGTGTGGGTGAAAACCGCTCCTCATTTGGACTCTCCTAGCTCCCTCTACCTATAAAACTAGACATCCCCCGAAATTCGCGGTCTAATCCCCCCTAACCCTAGCTTTTTCCCCTCCGCGCCGCGCCAGACACGTCCGCCCCCGTCCGGACATGTCCAGCCGCCGCCCCCGACCAATCGCCTCCCGCCACGTGTCCTCCACCGCTGTCCTCACGCCGCCGGCCCGCGGAGCCCACCTGGGGCCCGCGTAGGCCCTCGCGTCCGCCGCCGCCTGGCCCATCCGCCCGGTCATGCC